>NW_027193004.1:0-148309 GCF_949987515.2 Delphinus delphis | reverse complement strand
CCTCTTTGATTTCCTCAGTGATCTCTTGGTTATTTAGAAATGTATTGTTTAGCCTCCATGTGTTTGTTTTTTACGTTATTTTCCCTGTAATTGATTTCTAATCTCATAGCATTGTGGTCGGAACAGCTGCTTGATATGATTTCAGTTTTCTTAAATTTACTGAGGCTTTATTTGTGACCCAAGATGTGATCTATCCCGGAGAATGTTCCGTGTGCCATTGAGAAGAACTTGTAGTCTGCTGTTTTTGGATGGAATGTCCTATAAATATCCATTAAATCTATCTGGTCTATTGTGCCATTTAAAGCTTGTGTTTCCTTATTAATTTTCTGTCTGGATGATCTCCATTGGTGTAAGTGAGGTGTTAAAGTCCCTTGCTATTATTGTGTTACTGTTGATTTCCTCTTTTATAGCTGTTAGCAGTTGCCTTATGTATTGAGGTGTTCCTGTGTTGGGTACATATATATTTATAATTGTTATATCTTGGATTGATCCCTTGATCATTATGTAGTGTCCTTCCTTGTCTCTTGTAACATTCTTTATTTTAAAATCTATTTTATCTGATATGAGTATTGCTACTCCAGCTTTCTTTTGATTTTCATTTGCATGGAATATATTTTTCCATCCTCTCACTTTCAGTCTGTATGTGTCCCTAGGTCTGAAATGGGTCTCTTGTAGACAGCATATATATGGATCTTGTTTTTGTATCCATTCAGTGAGCCTGTGTCATTTGGTTGGAGCATTTAATCCATTCACGTTTAAGGTAATTATCAATATGTATGTTCCTATTATTATTTTCTTAATTGTTATGGGTTTGTCTTAGTGGGTCCTTTTCTTCTCTTGTGTTTCCCACTTAGAGAAGTTCCTTTAGCATTTGTTGTAGAGCTGGTTTCGTGGTGCTGAATTCTCTTAGCTTTTGCTTGTCTGTAAAGCTTTTGATTTCTCCATCAAATCTGAATGAGATACTTGCTGGGTGGAGTACTCTTGGTGGTAGGTTCTTCCCTTTCATCACGTTAAATTTATCATGCCACTCCCTTCTGGCTTGTAGATTTTCTGCTGAGAAATCAGCTGTTAACCTTATGGGAATTCCGTTGTATGTTGTCATTTTTCCCTTGTTGCTTTCAATAATTTTTCTTTGTCTTTAATTTTTTCAATTTGATTACTGTGTGTCTCGGCATTTTTCTCCTTTGGTTTATCCTGCCTGGGACTCTCTGCGCTTCGTGGACTTCGGTGGCTATTTCTTTTCCCATGCTAGGGAAGTTTTCAACTATAATCTCTTCAGATATTTTCTCGAGTCCTTTCTCTCTCTGTTCTCCATCTGGGACCCCTATAATGCGAATGTTGTTGCATTTAATGTTGTCCCAGAAGTCTCTTAGGTTGTCTTCATTTATTTTCATTCTTTTTCTTTATTTTGTTCCATGGCAGTGATTTCCACCTTTCTGTCTTCCAGGTCACTTATCCGTTCTTCTGTCACAGTTATTCTGCTACTGATTCCTTCTAGTGTATTTTTCATTTCAGTTATTGTATTGTTCATCTCTGTTTGTTTGTTCTTTAATTCTTCTAGGTGTTTGTTCCTTAATTCTTCTAGGTCTTTGTTAAGCATTTCTTGCATCTTCTCGATCTTTGCCTCCATTATTTTTCTAAGGTCTTGGATCATCTTCACTATCATTATTCTGAATTCTTTTACTGGAAGGTTACCTATCCCCACTTCATTTCGTTGTTTTTCTGAGGATTTATCTTGTTCCTTGATCTGGTATAAAGTCCTCTGCCTTTTCATTTTCTCTATCTTTCTGTGAATGTGGTTTTCCTTCCACAGGCTGCAGAATTGTAGTTCTTCTTGCTTCTGCTGTCTGCTCTCCAGTGATTGAGTCTATCTGAGAGGTTTGTGCAAGCTTCCTTATGCGAGGGACTGGTGGTGGGTAGAGCTGGGTGTTGTTCTGGTGGGCAGAGCTTTAATCTGCTTGTCTGTGGATTAAATAAAAGTTTAATAAAAAGTTTAATCCACTTGTCTGCTGATGCATGGGGCTGGGTTCCCTCCCTGTTGGTTGTTTGGACTGAGGCGACCCAGCACTGGAGCCTACCTTGCTCTTGGTGGGGCTAATGGTGGACTCTGGGAGAGTTCACGCCAAGGAGTATTTCCCAGAACTTCTGCTGTCAGTGTCGTTGTCCCCATGGTGAGCCGCAGCCACACCCCACCTCTGCAGGAGACCCTCTAAAACTAGCAGCTAGGTATGATCATTCACCTACGGGGTGACTGCTCCTTCCCCTGGGTCCTGATGTGCACACTACTTTGTGTGTGTCCTCCAAGAGTGGAGTCTCTGTTGAGACTCTGAGTCTCTGAATGCAGTTGAGACTCTGAGTGGAGTCGCACAGACTCTGGGTCCTGTGAAGCTTCGATGTTTTGTGGTTCTAGAAATCCTATAGGAGACGGTCCACAGCAGGTGAAGCTAATGCTGTCATAGAGGTGGTGAAACCAAAGATCTGCAGTTCCGACTAGAGGTGCTGATGTACAAACAGGACAAAATCATCTCATGTGAATGTAGTTCAGGCACGTTTAAAATGAATGCAGTCATGTTAATGCCTAACATCTTCTATCTTGTGCCTCTCCTCAAGGACCCCCTCCTCAGTTCCTGAGGCTCCTGTAAGTCATGTACAGGGGAATGGAGAGTGGGCTCTGTCCAGTCTGAGCCCTGAGTTACCCTGTGTGTATCTTAGGATACTTTGTATTTCTGTGGTGGCTCTTGTAACATCATCTCTTTCAGTTCTGATTTATTTGGCCCCTCTCTTTAAAAAAAAGTTACTACTGTTGTCTTTTATTCTTTACAGAAGTTTAATAAGTGTTTGATCTACTACCCTTACTCTATGTATACTTTTTGCCGTGAGATTTTTACTTTTGTTTGTTTTCTTGTTACTGTCAATAATTAGTGAGAATTCTTTTAAGCTACCTTCAACATTGCTTATAAAGCTGCTTTATTAGTGATGACAGAGCTTTAATGGAAGTCGTGTTCTAGTTGTAAATTAGAATGCAATGTGCCAGCAAAAAGCCCCTTAAGTGTATGTCTCATTACTTCTCGTTCTTTTTTTCCCTTTTTTTCTCTCTTTTTTTTCTTGTTCTTTTTTAATGTTTATTTTTTATCAGAGCAAATTTGATTAAAATGTTTTGTTTGTTCTAGGTGTGTAAGATGTGGTTCTTTTACACATATACATGTATCTATACTTCTTCAGATCGTTTTCTCATGTAGCTTGTGACACAATGTTGAGTAGTCTTCTCTTGGTATTCCGTAGGTCTTTGGTGATTATATATTTCACATGTGTTTCTATATCTATGTTAACCCCAATATCCTAATGTATCCAGTCCTCATACCTTTCCATTTGGTGAACCATAACTTTGTTTAATGAATCTGTGATTGCCTTTCTCTGTGGAAATATCTTCATTGGTATCAATTTTTAGCTAACACCTATAAGTGATATTATAGGATATGTGTCTTTTGCTGTCTGACTTAGTACAATTTGCCTGATTACCTCTAGAATCATCTACGGTGCTGCAAATGGCATTGTTTCATTTTTTTCCCTAGATAATATTCCATCTGTACATGTACCAGTTCTTCTTTGTCCACTCACCTGTTGATGGACTTTTTGGTTGCCTCCATGTCTTGGCTATTGTAATACTGCTGCACTGCACATTTGCCTGCCTGTGTCTTTACAATTCTGTCTTCTTATGTTATAGGCCCAGGAGTGGGCATCCTGTATCATATGGTATCTCGGGGTTTACCGTTTAAATGCACCACGATTCTGTGCTCATTATTGGCCCTTTCCAGGTTACATCCCACTTAAAGTTGAGGGTATGCATTTCTCCACAACACCTTCAGCATTTATTTATTTATTTATTTTTAATATCTTTATTGAAGTATAATTGCTTTACAATGGTGTGCTAGCTTGTGCTTTACAACAAAATGAATCAGTTATACATATACATATGTTCCCATATCACTTCCCTCTTGCGTCTCCCTCCCTCCCACCCTCCCTCCCCTCCAGGCGGTCACAAAGCACCGAGCTGATCTCCCTGTGCCATGCTGCTGCTTCCCACTAGCTATCTACCTTACGTTTGGTAGCGTATATATGTCCATGCCTCTCTCTCCCTTTGTCACAGCTTACCCTTCCCCCTCCCCATATCCTCAAGTCCATTCTCTAGTAGATCTCTGTCTTTATTCCTGTTTTACCCCTAGGTTCTTCATGACATTCTTTTCCCTTAAATTCCAGGTATATGTGTTAGCATACGGTATTTGTCTCTCTCTTTCTGACTTACTTCACTGTGTATGACAGACTCTAGGTCTATCCACCTCATTACAAATAGCTCAATTTCGTTTCTTTTTATGGCTTCAGCATTTATTGTTTGTAGTTTTCTTGCTGATGGATATTCTGACTGGTGTGAGCTGATACCTCTTTGTGGTTGAATTTGCATATGACTCATAATCCTTTGAAATTGAGCTTTAAGTCATGTCCTTTTTATTTTTCAAACTGTGATTACAGCTTAGCTCTTCAAAGTGTTTTCTAAAGTATGTGTTACATTTTGAAATTTATTGGCCATTACCTCCCTCAAAACATTTTGAGGGCAGGTTTCATTTACAGCCCTGCAGTACTTGTTCACATGAAGTGACCATTAGCACAGGCTTTAAAGCTGCTTTTGCAGGTAACGGCCAGATTGCGGCAGCCTTTCTTTGTTCCCCATGCTGGTACTAGGGAAACAGAGCTTCCGGCCGGTGGTCTTCCTCGGTTATAAATTAGAGTGGAATGTGCCCGGATAAACCCCCAAAGGCTGATGTCTCCTTACTTTTGTTTGTTTTTTTAATTTAATTTATATTTTTATCGGAATAATATTCCATTTTGTATATGGACCACTTCTTGGTGCATTGCTCTGTTGAGGGACATTTTCGTTGCTTCCAAGTGTTGGCTATATTAAATATTGCTGGAGTGCAAGATTGCCAGCTTGTGACTTTTTGATTCTCATTTTCTCAGGTGATAGTCCCAGCAGTGGGTATGACTGATTGACTAGTAGCTCAATGTTTACCTTTTCAAAGCACCTCCATTGTGTTTTCATTAGTGGCTCTTACCATGTCTCCCTTAGAGCCGAGGGTACGAACTTCTCCACAATCCCTTCAGCATTTATAGTTTGCAGCATTTTTGCTAATGGCCAATCTGACTGCTGTGACCTGATAGGTTTTTGTAATTTGGGTTTGCATGACTTTAAAAATTCCTACAATTCATCATTTTCCACGCCTTTTTCCTTTCTGTTAAAAATCAAGTGTGAGCACAATCTATCTCTTGAAGCTGTCTTCTTGGAAGGTTGCCCTCTTTTGAATTTTTGGTGGATATTCGACCCCAGGATTTTTTTGGAGGGCAGATGTCATTACAGAACTGCAAGTTTGGTGAATATTTAGTGACCATTAGCACTGGGTTTAAAGCTGCTGTTGTGGGAAACGGCCACAAGGAGGCAGCATTTGTCCTTTCCCAAATCTGGGTACTAGGGCAGCAGAGCCTTTCTGGAAGTCGTGGTCCTAGGTTTTAAGTTAGAATGGAATGTGCCAGGAGGAACGCCCATAAGTTTATGTCTCATTACATCTTGGTTTTTAAAATTTATTTAATCGGGGTAATGATTAGATATTGTTTGTCCAGATGTACACAATCTGGTTCATTTGTACAATATATATGTCTATTCATGTTCAGATCCTCTTCCCATGTAAAATATTACAGTGTTCCGTAGACCTCCCTTGCTATATGGTCCGTCTTTTTGATATATGTTTATTATATGTATTTGTATACGTATGGTAACGTTAATCTTAATTTATCCATCCTGCCCACCTTTCCTTTTAGATAAGCATACTTAATTTCTAAGTCTGTGAGTGTCTTTCTCTGTGGAAATATGTTCATTTGTGTTAGTTATTAGATAACGCCTATAAGTGATATCATAGGATATAGGTCTTTTGCTTTCTGACTTACCTCATATTCTGTGATTATCTCCAAGCTCATCTATGGCACCTCAAATAGCAGTGTTTCATTGTTTTCCATGGCTAATATTCTATTGTGAACGTGGACCACTTCTTCTTCATCCATACATCTGTTGATGGACATTTTGGTGGCTTCACTGTCTTGGCTATTGTGAATAAGGCTGCAGTGCAGCTTTTGCAGCCCGCGTCTTCTCGATTCTGGTCTTCTCAGGTGAGAGGCCCAGTGGTGTGACTGCTGCATCGAATGGTACCTCAACTTTTACTTTTAATCGTAGCTCCTTTCTGTTCTCATTATTGGCTCTTACCACGTTACATCTCACCAGCAGCTAGAGGGTACACAGTTCTCTAAAACCCCTTCAGAATTTATTGTTTGTAGACCTTTTGCTGATGGTCAGTCGACTGGTGTGAGTTGAAACCTTTTTGTACATTAGATTTGCATGAGTCTAATAATTCCTGAGGTTGAGCTTTCACCCATTTTCCTTTTTTTAAACAAGAGAGTGAGTCAAACTTACCTCTTCATACTATCGTCTTGAAAAATTTGCCAGTTTTGAATTTTATTGTCCATTCCCTACCTCAGCACAGTTGTTTAGGGCAGGTGTCCTTTGCAGCCCTGAGTCCTTGTGAATGTTAAGAGAACATTAGCTGTGGGCTTAACGCCGCTCTTGCGGAAAACGGCCACAAGGCAGCAGAATTTCTACATTTCCAACTCTGGGTTTTTGGGCAGCAGAGCCTTCCTGGAAATCGTGTTAGTAGGCTGCAAATTAGAGTGGAATGTGCCAGAGCACATCCCCAAGAGCTTATATCTCCTTACTTCTTGTTTGTTTTATAAATTTAATTTTTATTAATTATCAGAGCAAACTTGATAAAAATATTTTGTTTCTCCTAGGTGTACAGAATCTGGTTCATTATATCAATGTATCTGTCATTTATCTTTGCATTCTTTACCATGTAGGTTATTACAGAGTGTTGCCTAGACCTCTCTTGGTATTCCATAGGTGTTTTGTGATTATATATTTCATATGTATTAGTACATGTCTGTTAACCCTCATATCCTAATTCACACATTCCTTACACTTTTCCATTGGTTAAACATAATTTTTTTTTTCTTAATCCATGCTTTTCCTTCTCTTGGAAATAAGTTCATGAGTATCAACTTTTAGGTAACACCTAGAAGTGATGTCATAGGATATCTGTCTTTCACTTTCTTTCTTTAATTTGAGTGATTATCTCTAGGTCCTTATATGGTGGTGCAAACGGCACTGTTTCATTGTTTTCCATGGCTTATATTCCATTGTTTACATGGACCACTTCCTCTTTGTGCATTTTTCTGTTGATGGACATTTTGGTTTCTTCCAAGTCTTGGCTATGTTAAATATTCCTGCAGTGCAGGATTGCCAGCCTGTGTCTTTTCCATTCTGCTCTGCTCAGGTGATAGGCACATCAAAGGACCTACCAGATCACATGGTAGCTCAATTTTTACCCTTAAACGCACCTCCATTATGTTCTCACTACTGGCTGTTACCAGTTTACATCCCCCCCAGCAGCTGGAGGGTACACAGTTCTCTGAAACCCCTTCAGCATTTATTCTTTGTAGACTTTTTGCTGAAGAACATTCTGACGGCTGTGAGGTGAACATTTCTGTAATTGGATTTGCATGGCTTTATTCATTGCTGATGTTGCGCATTTTTCAATTCCCTTTTATTTTAAAGAGAAAAAAAAGAAAAGACAAAATGTGCGTAAAATATGCCTCTTGACATTGTCTTCTTGAAATGTTGACGTCTTTTGAATTTTCTGGTCGATTACGACCCCAGGACATTTTTTAGGCCTGGTGTCCTTTACAGTGCTGCACATATTTTGAATATTAAGTGACCATTACCTCTTGGTTTAAAGCTGCTGTTGTGTGAAACAGTCACAAGGCGGCAGCATTTCTCCTTTACCAAATCTGGTTACCAGGGCAACAGAGCCTTAATGGAAGTCCTGTTCTAGGTTGAAAATTAGAATGGGATGTGCCAGGAAAAATTCCTTTCAGTTTATGTCTCATTATTTCTTGTTCATATTTTTAATTTAATTTTTATTTTTTATCGCAGCAAATTTGATTACAATGTTTTTTTTTTTTTTGTTCTAGGTGTGCAAGATGTGGTTCTTTCACACACATACATATATCTATTCTTCTTCGGAACCTTTTCCCAGGTAGGTTATGACACAATGTTGAGTAGTCTTCTCTTGGTATTCCGTAGGTCTTTGGTGATTATATATTTCACATGTGTTTCTATATCTATGTTAACCCCAATATCGTAATGTATCCAATCCTCACACCTTTCGATTTGGGGAACCATAAGTTTGTTCAATGAATCTGTGATTGCCTTTCTCTGTGGAAATATCTTCATTGTTATCAATTTTCAGGTAACACCTATAAGTGATATACGTTAGGTGTCTTTCGCTTTCTCACTTACTACAAGTTGCATGGTTACCTCTAGACTCATCTATGGTGCTGCAAATGGCATTGTTTCATTTTTTTCCCGAGCTAATATTCCATCTCTACATGTAACAGTTCCTCTTTGTCCACTCATCTGTTGATGGACTTTTGGTTGCTTCCATGTCTTGGCTATTGTAATACTGCTGCAGTGCAGATTTGCCTGCCTGTGTCTTTCCAATTCTGTCTTCTTATGTTATAGGCCCAGGAGTGGGCCTGCTGGATCATATAGTAGCTCAATATTTACCTTTTAAAGGCACCTCCACCCTGTTCCCATTAGTGACTCTTACCAGGTTACGTCCCACTTCAAATTAAGGGTATGCATTTCTCCACAACCTCTTCAGCATTGATCGTTTGTAGTTTCTTTCCTGATGGTTATTCTGAATGGTGTGAGCTGATACCTCTGTGTGGTTGGATTTGCATGTGTCTCATAATCCTTTGAAATTGAGCTTTCAGGCATGTCCTTTAATTTTTCAAACGGTTATTACAGCTTAGTTCTTCAAATGGTTTTCTTGAAATATGTGCCACATTTTGAAATACTTTGGCCTTTACCTCCCGCAAGACATGATGAAGGCAGGTTTCCTTTACAGCCCTGCAGGACTTGTTCATATGAAGTGACAATTAGCATAGGTTTTAAAGCTGTTTTTTCAGGTAATGGCCAGAGGGTGGAGCATTTCATAATTCTATGAAACGTAACTGAACACACAATATATATTTTTTCTTTTAAATTTCCATTGTTACTTTTTTAAAGTACAATTATAATTGAAGTTCTTTGTAACAAGTGAAATTTAAAAAATTAAAGGAAAAGATAATATTTTACCACTTGCCATCCTTTCCCATTTACTGAAACGACCAGCATAATGTGTAGATTTCTCATTTTATCCAGGTGTTCTATACATCTGGAATATCATGCTTCTCACTGTAGAAAAACAGATTTAGCTCTCACACTTTTTATAGGCTACATAACAGTCCATAGAACAGAAGTACCAACTATTTCAGACTTAGCTTTTTGAGGGACACTCAGGTTACTTTCTGTTTTATTTTGTTGTTCTTTTTTGGGGGGGGGGGTAGGAGTTTATTATTTATTTATTTATTTTTGTTGTGTTGGGTCTGAGTTTCCGTGTGAGGGCTTTCTCTAGTTGTGGCAAGAGGGGGGCCACTCTTGATCTCGGTGCACGGGCCTCTCACTATTGTGGCCTCTCTTGTTGCAGAGCACAGGCTCCAGATGCGAGGGCTCACTGGTTGTGGCTTATGGGCCTAGTTGCTCCATGGCATGTGGGATCCTCCCAGACCAGGGCTCGAACCTGTGTCCCCTGCATTAGCAGGCAGATTCTAACCACCGCACCACCAGCGAAGCCCTGTATTTTGTTGTTCTGCTAGTTTGTTTTAACCCAAGAAAATATTTTTTTAAATACAAAAAAAACAAAATTAAGCTAGGGGTAAGGATTAAGGTTTAGGGTAAGGTTTAGGGTTAGGGTACGGGTTAGGATTATTGTACGGCTTAGAGTATGGTTTAGGGTTATGGTTATGGTACGGGTTAGTGTTAGGGTACAGTTTAGGGTATGGCTATGGTTTAGTGTTAGGGTACGGGTTAAGGTATGGGTTAGTGTTAGGGTATGGGTTAGGATTCAGGTACGGTTTACGTTCAGGGTTATGGTTAGGTTTAGTGTATGGGTTAGTGTTAGGTACGGGTTAGGGTTAGGTTTAGTGTTAAGGAAGGGGTACAGTTTAGGGTACAGGATAGGGAACAACAAAGGGTTAGGGTTAGGGTACGTGTTAGGGTACAGTTTAGTGTTAGTGTACGGGTTAGGATTAGGGTACGGTTTAGGGTAAGGTTTAGGGTTAGGGTTAGGGGACGGGTATGGTTTGGGGTACAGTTTAGGGTATGACCACGGGTTAGGAGTAGGGTAAGTGTTAGGGTACGGTTTAGTGTTAGTGTACAGGTTAGGATTATGGTACGGGATAGTGTAAGGGTTAGGGTTAGGGAATGGGTACGGATTAGGTTGCAGGTTAGGGTATGACAACGGGTTAAGGTTAGGGTACGTGTTAGTGTATGGGTTAGGATTAGGGTACGGGTTAGGTTATGGGTTAGTGTTAGGGGATGGGTTAGGATTAGGATACGGGTTATGGTACGGTTTAGGGAAAGGGTTAGGATACGGGGTAGGGTTAGGATAAAGTTTAGTGTATGGCTATGTGTTACTGTTAGGGTACATGTTAGCGTACGGGTTAGTGTTCGTGTACAGCTTAGGGTAAGGGTTAGGGTTAGGGAACGGGTACGGTCTCAGGTACAGGTTAGGGTACGGTAGCGGGATAGGGTTAGGGTACGTGTTAGGATGAGACTTCTTTGTAGTGCAGATTTGAATTTCCCGCTTGCTTGGTTGGCCAAAAAGTGTGTATGCATTTTATCCTGAATATACTCAGGAAAAAACGCATACGCCCTTTTTGGCCATGTGCATCGCTGCCAAACGATGTGCCAAACAGGAGGTTACAAGCACTGACTCTCCAAGTGGGGAGATTGTTAGTAAAGCGTCTGGAATGGCGAACCCGAGTACCAGAGGACGAATAATGAGATGCGTTTTAGAAACCTTGCCCGATCACACTGTGGACCATCCTCTGGGTTTCCCACGCATGTTTTAGCTGTAGGAAGAATCCCTTAAACCTGGAGGGTTGGGACCCATGGAATGGGTAGCACGCAGTACTACTTCAAAGGGTCTGCATTTGCTCACCGAACCTCACCAATCCTCACAGCCCCAAGTGTCCAGCCTTATGCCTCACTCAGCTGTGGGTGTAGATGTGGTAAATCCAGGTTTCATCACAAGCCTGAACGAGTTATTTAAGAATTTCTCTCTCTTTCACTGTCTTTGTGTTTTGATTTTGAAATTTGTTTTTATAATGGGGTTTAGCTGATTTGCACTGCTGTGTTTATGCCACTCGATGCACACTTGATTCTCTTACGGAGACATATAAATACATAGGTTTTAAGATTCTTACTAGTCAGATATATTCCTCTGCGGTGAATAGGGGGTGTTGAGTCCACTTCGTTGAACAAGGAGTATATCTTGTCTATTACTGGCTTATGGAACGGTATCTGTGCTCATTTCAATCTCTGGATTTATGCAGCACCCCAACTCACCTTTCCCCTTAAGCAAGCATAAGTTGGTTTTCTAAATGTGAGACTCTGTTCTGTTTTGTAATTCAGTTCATGTGTAGCCAAGTTTACATTCCCTCTATAAGTGTTATCTTATGACTAGTTTCTTTTTCTGTGTGACTTATTTCACTCAGAATCATCGAACCTAAATCCACTCATTATGCTGCTACGGGCCTGATGACATTGATTTCATTGCGGAGTGATATTCCATTGTATGTAAGTACCACAACTTCTTTATCCATTTTTCTCTTTCTGGGATATTTAAGTTGTTCCGTTGTCGAGGTTCTTGTAAACACAGCAGCCCTAAACTTTGGGGTGGCTGTGTCTTTTTGATTTTAATTTCCCTAAGCTATAGGACCATAAGTGGAAGTGCCCGAGTCTCTGTAGCTTTGTTTTTTAGATGTTTCAGGAAACACCATACACTTCTCCAGAGTGGCTGTTGGCCATTTACATCCCGCCCATCAGCATAACAAGGCTCCCAGTTCTCCATGGCCTGTCCTGCCTTTCTGGATTTTACACTTTTTTCAGATGGCCCATTTGACCGGTGGGAAGTGAGACTTCATTGTAGTGCAGATTTCCATTGCACGCTTCCTTGGTTGGCAAAAATGGCCGTATGCGTTTTTTCCTGGATATATTCAGGAAAAAACGCATATGCATTTTTTGGCCAAGTGCATCATTGTCGAAGTTCTGCCGCTTTTCATATGCTTTAAATGCAATTCCAATCTACCTCCTGAAATCTGTTTCCTGCAATTGTGCCTTGCTTTCAAGTCCTCTTCGCAGCCTTACCTCAATATATTTTTGGACGATACTTGTCCTTTATAAGTCTGCAAGTTCGTGAATTGCAGTGACCCTGAGCTCCTTTTTCCAACTCGCTTTTTTGTGAGCTGGACGCAAAACGGCAGGATTGCTTCAGGCCCTAATCTGGTTCCGGCGTGGCACGCTGAGCCTTTGGTTAATTCTTCTTCTTGGTGGGAAATTAGAGTGAAATGTGCCCGTCCAAACAACTACAGCTAGTCTCTCATTGGTTCTCCCTATTCCCGTTCATCCTCCGCAGAAATTGCAGAGTGTGCCAAACAGGAGGTTACAAGCACTGACTCTCCAAGTGGGGAGATTGTTAGTAAAGCGTCTGGAATGGCGAACCCGAGTACCAGAGGACGAATAATGAGATGCGTTTTAGAAACCTTGCCCGATCACACTGTGGACCATCCTCTGGGTTTCCCACGCATGTTTTAGCTGTAGGAAGAATCCCTTAAACCTGGAGAGTTGGGACCCATGGAATGGGTAGCACGCAGTACTACTTCAAAGGGTCTGCATTTGCTCACCGAACCTCACCAATTCTCTCAGCCCCAAGTGTCCAGCCTTATGTCTCACCCAGCTGTGGGTGTAGATGTGGTAAATCCAGGTTTCATCACAAGCCTGAACGAATTATTTAAGAATTTCTCTCTCTTTCACTGTCTTTCTGTTTTGTTTTTGAAGTTTATTTTTATAATGGGGTTGAGCTAATTTTCACGGCTGTGTTTATGCATCTGTACACACACTTGATTCTCTTACGGAGACATATAAATACATAGGTTTTAAGATTCTTACTAGTCAGATATATTCCTCTGCGGTGAATAGGGGGTGTTGAGTCCACTTCGCTGAGCAAGGAGTAGGTCTTGTCTATTACATATTTGGCTTATGGAACGGTATCTGTGCTCATTTCAATCTCTGGATTTATGCAGCACCCCAACTCACCTTTCCCCTTAAGCAAACATGTTTGTTTTCTAAATGTGAGACTCTGTTCTGTTTTGTAATTCAGTTCATGTGTAGCCAAGTTTACATTCCCACTATAAGTGATATCTTATGATAAGTTTCTTTATCTGTGTGACTTATTTCCTTAGAATCATCGTACCAAATCCACTCATTATGATGCTACGGGCCTGATGATATTGATTTCATTGCTGAGTGATATTCCATTGTACATAAGTACCACAACTTCTTTATCCATTTTCCTCTTTCTGGGATATTTAAATTGTACCGTAGTCGAGGTTCTTGTAAACACAGCAGCCCTAAACTTTGGGGTGGCTGTGTCTTGTTGATTTTAATTTTCCTAAGCTATAGGACCATAAGTGGAAGCAACCTAGGCTCTGTAGCTTTGTTTTTTAGAGGTTTCAGGAAACACCATACACTTCTCCAGAGTGGCTGTTGGCCATTTACATCCCGCCCATCAGCATAACAAGGCTCCCAGTTCTCCATGGCCTGTCCTGACTTTCTGGTTTTTACACTTTTTTCAGATGGCCCTTTTGACCGGTGGGAAGTTAGACTTCATTGTAGTGCAGATCTCCGTTGCAGGCTTGCTTATTTGGACAAAAAGAGCGTATGCGTTTTTTCCTGCATGTATTCAGGAAAAAAACGCATACGCCCTTTTTGGCCAAGTGCATCATTGTCAAAGTTCTGCCGCTTTTCATATGCTTTAAATGCAGTTTCCATCTACCTCCTGAAATATATTTCCTGCAATTGTGCCATGCTTTCAAGTCCTCTTCGCAGCCTTACCTCAATATATTTTTGGACGATAGCTGTCATTTATAACTCTGCAGGTTTATGAATTACAGTGCCCCTGAGGTCCTTTCTTCAACTCGCTTTCTTGTGGGCTGGCCACAGAACTGCAGGATTGCTTCAGGCCCTAATCTTGTTTCATCACGGCACGCTGAGCCTTTTGTTAATTCCTCTTCCTGGTGGGAAATTAGAGTGAAATGTGACCGTCCAAACACCTACAGCTAGTCTCTCATTGGTTCTCCCTATTCCCGTTCAACCTCCACAGAAATTGCTAACTGTGCCAAACAGGAGTTTTAAGGCACTGACTCTCCACATGGGGAGATTTTTAGTAAAGCGTCTGGAATGGCGAACCCGTGTACCAGGGAACAAAAAATGAGATGGGTTGTAGAAACGTTGCCCGATCACATGGTGTATAATCCTCTGGGTTTCCCATGCATGTTTTAGCTGTAGGAAGAATCCCTTAAACCAGGAGAGTTGGGACCCAGGGAATGGGTAGCATACAGTATTACTTCAAAGGGTCTGCATTTGCTCACCGAACCTCACCAATCCTCTCAGCCCCAAATGTCCTGCCTTATGTCTCACCCAGCTGTGGGTGTAGATGTGGTAAATCCAAGTTTCATCACAAGCCCTGAACGAATTATTTAAGAACTTTCTCTCCTTCACTGTCTTTGTTTTTGAAATTTATTTTAATAATGGGGTTTAGTTGATTTTTCACGGCTGTGTATACTGCTCTACACACACTTGATTCTCTTACGGAGACATATAGATACATATGTTTTAATATTCTTATTGTCAGATATATTCCTCTGCGGTGAATAGGTGGTGTTGAGTCTAATTCGTTGAGCAAGGAGTATATCTTGTCTATTATATATTTGGCTTATGGAATAGTATCTGTGCTAATTTCAATCTCTGGTTTTACGCAGCACCCCAACTCACCATTCCCCTTAAGAAAGCATAAGTTTGTTTTCTAAATGTGAGACTCTGTTCTGTTTTGTAATTCAGTTCATGTGTAGCCAAGTTTACATTCCCTCTATAAGTGATATCTTATGATAAGTTTCTTTTTCTGTGTGACTTATTTCCTTTGAATCATCATACCTAAATCCATTCATTATGCTTGTACGGGCCTGACGACATTGATTTCATTGTTGAGTGATATTCCATTGTACGTAAGTACGAAAACTTCTTTATCCATTTCTCTCTTTCAAGGATATTTAATTTGTACCATAGTCGAGGCTCTTGTAAACAGAGCAGCCCTAAACTTTGCGGTGGTTGTTTCTTGTTATTTTAATTTTCCTGAGCTATAGTGCTATAAGTGGGTTTAGGGTTAGGGTTAAGTTTAGGGTTAGGGAACGGGTATGGCTTAGGATGCGACAATGGTTTAGGGAGAGCGAAAGTGTTAGGGTACAGGTCAGTGTTAGTGTACCGTTTAGGATTAGGGTAAGTGTTAGGGTAATGCTTCGGGTTAGGGTTACGGTTAGGGAACGGGGACGGTTTAGGGTACAGTTTAGGGTACGACAACGGTTTAAGGATGGCGTACATGTAAGGGTAAGATTTAGTGTTAGCGTACGGGTTAGGATTAGGGGACGGGTGAGGGTAAGGCTTCAGGTAAGGGTTAGGGTTAGGGTTAGGGGAGAGGGACAGTTTAGGGTACAGGTTAGGGTGCGACAATGGTTTAGGATGAGCGTATGTGTTAGGGTACGGGTTAGTGTTAGCGTATGGGCTAGGATTAGGTGACGGGTTAGAGTAAGGATTCGGGTAAGGGTTAGGGTTAGGGTTAAGGGACGGAGACGGTATAGGGTACAGGTTAGGGTACGACAACGGTTTAGGGTGAGCATACGTGAGAGGGCACGGGTTAGTGTTAGCATACGGGTTAGGATTAGGAGAGGGGTTAGGGTAAGGCTTTGGGTAAGGGTTAGGGTTAGGGTTAGGGGACGATTTAGGGTACAGGTTAGGGTACGACAATGGTATAGTGTGATCGTAAGTGTGAGGGCACGGGTTAGTGTCAGCGTACGGGTTAGGATTAGGGGACGGGTTAGGGTAAGGCTTCAGGTAAGGGATAGGGTTAGGGTTAGGGATAGGGGACAGGGACGGTTTAGGGTACAGGTTAGGGTAAGACAATGGTATAGGGTGAGAGAACGTGTGAGGGCACGGGTTAGTGTTAGCGTACGGGTTAGGATTAGGGGACGGGTTAGGGGAGGGGTTAGGGGACGGGTTAGGGTTAGGGGACGGGGACGGTTTAGGGGACAGGTTAGGGTTAGGGGACGGGGACGGTTTAGGGGACAGGTTAGGGTACGACAGTGGTTGAGGGTGAGCGTATGTGTGAATGCATGGGTTAGTGTTACCGTACGGGTTAGGATTAGGGGACGGGTTAGGGTAAGGCTTTGGGTAAGGGTTAGGGTTAGGGTTAGAGGACGGGGACGGCTTAGAGGACAGGTTAGGGTACGACAACGGCTTAGGGTGAGCGTACGTGTGAGGGCACGGGTTAGTGTTAGCATACGGGTTAGGATTAGGGGACAGGTGAGGGTAGGTCTTCGGGGAAGGGTTAGGGTTAGGGTTCGGGCTAGGGTTAGGGTTAGGGGACGGGGATGGTTTAGGGTCCAGGTGAGGGTACAACAACGCTTTATGGTGAGCGTACGTGTGAAGGCACGGGTTAGTGTTAGCGTACGGTTTAGGATTAGGGGACGAGTGAAGGTAAGGCTTCGGGGAAGGGTTAGGGTTAGGGTTCGGGCTCGGGTTAGGGTTAGGGTTAGGGGACGGGGACGGTTTCGGGTCCAGGTGAGGGTACGACAACGCTTTAGGGTGAGCATACGTGTCAGAACACGGGTTAGTGTGAGCCAACGGGTTAGGATTAGGGGACGGGTGAGGGTCAGGCTTCGGGGAAGGGTTAGGGTTAGGGTTCGGGCTAGCGTTAGGGTTACGGGACGGGGACGGTTTAGGGTCCAGGTGAGGGTACGACTATGCTTTAGTTTGAGCGTATGTGTGAGGGCACGGGTTAGTGTTAGTGTACGGTTTAGGATTACGGGACTTGTGAGGGTAAGGCTTCGGGGAAGGTTGAGGGTTAGGGTTTTGGCTAGGGTTAGAGTTAGGGTACGGGGACGGTTTAGGTTCCAGGTGAGGGTACGACAACACTTTAGGGTGAGCGTACATGTGAGGGCGCGGGTTAGTGTTAGCGTACGGGTTAAGATTAGGGGCCGGGTGACGGTAAGGCTTCGGGGAAGGGTTAGGGTTAGGGTTCTGGATAGGGTTAGGGTTAGGGGACGGGGACGGTTTAGGGTCCAGGTGAGGATACCAAAACGGTTTAGGGTGAGCGTACATGTGAGGGCACAGGATAGAGTTAGCGTACAGGTTAGGATTACGGGACGGGTGAGTGTAAGGCTTCGGGGAAGGGTTGGGGTTAGGGTTTGGGCTAGGGATAGGGTTGGGGACAGGGACGGTTTAGGGGCCAGGTGAGGGTACGACAACGCTTTAGGGTGAGCGTACGTGTGAGGGCATGGGTTAGTGTTAGCCGAACGGTTAGGATTAGGGGACGGGTGAGGGTAAGGCTTCGGGGAAGGGTTAGGGTTAGGGTTTGGGCTAGCATTAAGGTTAGTGACGGGGAAGGTTTAGGGTCCAGGTGAGGGTACGACAACGCTTTAGGGTGAACGTACATGTGAGAGCGCGGGTTAGTGTTAGCGTAAGGGGTAGGATTAGGGGACGGGTTAGGGTCAGGCCTCGGGGAAGTGTTAGTGTTAGGTTTTGGGCTAGGGTTAGGGTTAGGGGGCGGCGACGGTTTAGGGTCCATGTGAGGGTACGACAACGCTTTAGGGGGAGCGTACGTGTGAGGGCACGGGTTAGTGTTAGCATACGGGTTAGGATTAAGGGACGGGTGAGGGTCAGGCTTCGGGGAAGTGTTAGGGTTAGGGGACGGGACGGTTTAGCGTTTGGTGATGGTACGACAACGCTTTAGGGGGAGCGTAGTTGTGAGGGCACGGGTTAGTGTTACCGTACGGGTTAGGATTAGGGGACAGGTGAGGGTCAGGTTTCGAGGAAGGGTTTGGGTTAGGGTTCGGGCTAGGGTTAGGGTTAGGGGACGGGGACGGTTTAGGGTCCAGTTGAGGGTACGACAACGCTTTAGGGGGAGCGTAAGTGTGAGGTCGCGGGTTAGTGTTAGCGTACGGGTTAGGATTAAGGGACGGGTGAGGGTCAGGCTTCGGTGAAGGATTAGGGTTAGCGTTCGGGCTAGGGTTTGGGTTAGGGGACGGGGACGGTTTAGGGTCCAGGTGAGCGTACGACAACGCTTTAGGGGGAGCGTACGTGTGAGGGCGTGGGTAAGTGTTAGCGTACGGGTTAGGATTATGGGACGGATGAGGGTCAGGCTTCGGTGAAGGGTTAGGGTTAGGGTTCGGGCTAGGGTTTGGGTTAGGGGACGGGGACGGTTTAGGGTCCAGTTGAGGGTACGACAATGCATTAGGGAGAGTATACGTGTGAGGGCCTGGGTTAGTGTTAGCGTACGGGTTAGGATTAGGGGACGGGTGAGGGTCAGGCCTCGGGGAAGGGTTAGGGTTAGGGTTCGGGCTAGGGTTAGGGGACGGGGACGGTTTAGTGTCCAGGTGAGGGTACGACAGCGCTTTAGGGGTAGCGTACGTGTGAGGGCGCGGGATAGTGTTAACGTACGGGTTAGGATTAGGGGACGGGTGAGGGTCAGGCTTCGGGGAAGGGTTAGGATTAGGGGACGAGGACGGTTTAGCGTCCAGGTGAGGGTACGACAACGCTTTAGGGGGAGCATACGTGTGAGGGCGCGGGTTAGTGTTAGCGTACGGGTTAGGAATAGGGGACGGTTGAGGGTCAGGCTTCAGGGAAGGGTTAGGGTTAGGGTTCGGGCTAGGGTTAGGGTTAGGGGACGGGGACGGTTTAGATTCCTGGTGAGGGTACGACAACGCTTTAGGGGGAGCGTTCCTGTGAGGGCACGGGTTAGTGTTGACCTATGGGTTAGGATTAGGGGACGGGTGAGAGTCAGGGTTTGGGGAAAGATTAGGGTTAGGGTCCGGGCTAGGGTTAGCGTTAGGGGACGGGGACGGATTAGGGTCCAGGTGAGGGTACGACAACGCTTTAGGGGGAGCGTACGTGTGAGGGCGGGGGTTAGTGTTAGCGAACGGGTTAGGATTAGGGGACGGGTGAGGGTCAGGCTTCGGTAAGAGTTAGGGTAAGGGTTCGGGCTAGGGTTAGGGTTAGGGAACAGGGACGGTTTAGGGTCCAGGTGAGGGTACGACAACGCTTTATGGGGAGCGTAGCTGTGAGGGCGCGGGTTAGTGTTAGCGTACGTGTTAGGATTAGGGGACGGGTGAGGGTCAGGCTTCGGGGAAAGGTTAGGGTTAGGGTTCGGGCTAAGGTTAGGGTTAGGGGAAGGGGACGGTTTAGGGTCCAGGTGAGGGTACGACAATGCTTTAGGGGAAGCGTACGTGTGAGGGCACAGCTTAGTGTTAGAGTACAGGTTAGGATTAGGGGACGGGTGAGGGTCAGACTTCGGGGAAGGTTTAGGGTTAGGGTTCGGTCTAGGGTTAGGGTTAGGGGACGGGGACGGTTTAGGGTCCAGGTGAGGGTACGACAACGCTTCAGGGGGAGCGTACGTGTGAGGTCGCGGGTTACTGTTAGCGTACGGGTTAGGATTAGGGGACGGGTGAGGGTCAGGCTTCGGGGAAGTGTTAAGGTTAGCGTTTGGGGTACGGTTAGGGTTAGGGGACGGGGACGGTTTAGGGTCCAGGGGAGGGTACGACAACGCTTTAGGGGGAGCATACGTGTGAGGGCGTGGGTTAGCGTTAGCGTACGGTTTAGGATTAGGGGACGGGTGAGGGTCAGGCTTCGGGGAAGGGTTAGGGTTAGGGTTCGGGCTAGGGTTAGGGTTAGGGGATGGGGACGGTTTAGGGTCCAGGGGAGGGTACGACAACGCTTTAGGGTGAGCGTACGTGTGAGGGCGCGGGTTAGTGTTAGCGTACGGTTTAGGATTAGGGGACGGGTGAGGGTCCGGCTTCGGGGAAGTGTTAGGGTTAGGGTTCGGTCTAGGGTTAGGGTTAGGGGACGGGGACGGTTTAGGGTCCAGGGGAGGGTACGACAACGCTTTAGGGGGAGTGTACGCGTGAGTGCGCGGGTTAGTGTTAGCGTACGGGTGAGGATTAGGGGATTGGTGAGGGTCAGGCTTCGGGGAAGGGTTAGGGTTAGGGTTCGGGCTAGGGTTAGGGTTAGGGGACAGGGACGGTTTAGGGTCCAGGGGAGGGTACGACAACACTTTAGGGGGAGCGTACGCGTGAGGGTGCGGTTTAGTGTTAGCGTACGGGTTAGGATTAGGGGACGGGTGAGGGTCAGGCTTCGGGGAAGTTTTAGGGTTAGGGTTCGGGCTAGGGTTAGGGTTAGGGGACAGGGACGGTTTAGGGTCCAGGAGAGGGTACGACAATGCTTTAAGGGGAGCGTACGTGTGAGGGCGCGGGTTAGTGTTAGCGTACGTGTTAGGATTAGGGGACGGGTGAGGGTCAGGCTTCGGGGGAGGGTTAGGGTTAGGGTTCGGGCTAGGGTTAGGGTTAGGGGACGGGGACGGTTTAGGGTCCAGGGGAGGGTACGACAACGCTTTAGGGGGAGCGTACGTGTGAGGGCGTGGGTAAGTGTTAGCGTACGGGTTAGGATTATGGGACGGGTGAGGGTCAGGCTTCGGTGAAGGGTTAGAGTTAGGGTTCGGGCTAGGGTTTGGATTAGGGGACGGGGACGGTTTAGGGTCCAGTTGAGGGTACGACAATGCGTTAGGGGGAGTATACGTGTGAGGGCCCATGTTAGTGTTAGCGTACGGGTTAGGATTAGGGGACGGGTGAGGGTCAGGCTTCGGGGAAGGGTTAGGGTTAGGGTTCGGGCTAGGGTTAGGGGACGGGGATGGTTTAGGTCCTAGCTGAGGGTACGACAACGCTTTAGGGGGAGCATACGTGTGAGGGCGCGGGTTTGTGTTAGCGTACGGGTTAGGATTAGGGGACGGGTGAGGGTCAGGCTTCGGGGAAGGGTTAGGGTTAGGGTTCGGGCTAGGGTTAGGGTTAGGGGACAGGGACGGTTTAGGGTCCAGGTGAGGGTACGACAACGCTTTAGGAGGAGCGTACGTGTGAGGGCACGTGTTAGTGTTAGCGTACGGGTTAGGATTAGGGGACGGGTGAGGGTCAGGCTTCGGGGAAGTGTTAGGGTTAGGGTTCGGGCTAGGGTTAGGGTTAGGGGATGGGGACGGTTTAGGGTCCAGGTGAGGGTACGACAGCGCTTTAGGGGTAGCGTTCGTGTGAGGGCGCGGGATAGTGTTAACGTACGGGTTAGGATTAGGGGACGGGTGAGGGTCAGGCTTCGGAGAAGGGTTAGGATTAGGGAGGGGGACGGTTTAGCGTCCAAGTGAGGGTACGACAACGCTTTAGGGGGAGCATACGTGTGAGGGCGCGGGTTAGTGTCAGCGTACGGGTTAGGATTAGGGGACGGGTGAGGGTCAGGCTTCAGGGAAGTGTTAGGGTTAGGGTTCGGGCTAGGGTTAGGGTTAGGGGACGGGGACGGTTTAGGGTCCAGGTGAGGGTACGACAACGCTTTAGGGGGAGCGTACCTGTGAGGGCACGGGTTAGTGTTGCCCTATGGGTTAGGATTAGCGGACGGGTGAGAGTCAGGATTTGGGGAAAGATTAGGGTTAGGGTTCGGGCTAGGGTTAGCGTTAGGGGACGGGGACGGTTTAGGGTCCAGGTGAGGGTACGACAACGCTTTAGGGGGAGCGTATGTGTGAGGGCGCGGGTTAGTGTTAGCGTACGTGTTAGGATTAGGTGACGTGTGAGGGTCAGGCTTCGGGGAAGGGTTAGGGTTAGGGTTTGGAATATGGTTAGGGCTAAGGGACGGGGACGGTTTAGGGTCCAGGTGAAGGTACGACAACGCTTTAGGAGGAGAGTACCTGTGAATGCGCGGGTTAGTGTTAGCGTACGGGTTAGAATTAGGGGACGGGTGAGGGTCAGGCTTCGGGTATGTGTTAGTGTTAGGGTTCTGGCTAGGGTTAGGGTTAGGGGATGGGGAAGGTTTAGGGTCCTGTTGAGGGTACGAGAAAGCTTTAGGGTGAGGGTACGTGTGAGGGCGCGGGTTAGTGTTAGCGTACGGTTTAGGATTAGGGGACGGGTGAGGGTAAGGCTTCGGGGAAGTGTTAGGGTTAGGGTTCGGGCTAGGGATACGGTTAGGGGACGGGGACGGTTTAGGGTCCAGGTGAGGGTACAACAACGCTTTAGGGGGAGCGTACGTGTGAGGGTGCGGGTTAGTGTTAGCGTACGGGTTAGGATTAGGGGCCTGGTGAGGGTCAGGCTTTGGGGAAGGGTTAGGGTTAGGGTTAGGGTTAGGGTTAGGGTTAGGGGACGGGGACGGTTTAGGGTCCAGGGGAGGGTATGACAACACTTTAGGGGGAGCATACGTCTGAGGGCGCGTGTTAGTGTTTGCATGTTGGTGAGGATTAGGGGACGGGTGAGGCTCAGGCTTCGGGGAAGGGTTAGGGTTAGGGTTCGGGCTAGGGTTAGGGTTAGGGGACGGGGACGGTTTAGGGTCCAGGGGAGGGTACGACAACGCTTTAGGGGGAGCGTACGCTTGAGGGCGCGGGTTAGTGTTACCGTACGGGTTAGGATTAGGGGACGGGTGAGGGTCAGGCTTCGGGGAAGGGATAGTGTTAGGTTTCGGGCTAGGGTTAGGGTTAGGGGATGGGGACGGTTTCGGGTCCAGGGGAGGGTACGACAACGCTTTAGGGGGAGCGTACGCGTGAGGGCGCGGGTTAGTGTTAGCGTACGGGTGAGGATTAGGGGACGGGTGAGTGTCAGGCTTCGGGGAAGGGTTAGGGTTAGGGTTCGGGCTAGGGTTAGGGTTAGGGGACGGGGACGGTTTAGGGTCCAGGGGAGGGTACGACAACGCTTTAGTGGGATCGTACGCGTGAGGGCACGGGTTAGTGTTAGCGTACAGGTGAGGAGTAGGGGATGGGTGAGGGTCAGGCTTCGGGGAAGGGTTAGGGTTAGGGTTCGGGCTATGGTTAGGGTTAGGGGACGGGGACTGTTTAGGGTCCAGGGGAGTGTACGACAACGCTTTAGGGGGAGCGTATGCGTAAGGGCGCAGGTTACTGTTAGCGTACGGGTTAGGATTAGGGGACGGGTGAGGGTCAGGCTTCGGGGAAGTGTTAGGTTTAGGGTTCGGGCTAGGGTTAGGGTTAGGGGACTGGGACGGTTTAGGGTCCAGGGGAGGGTACGACAACGCTTTAGGGGGAGTGTATATTTGAGGGTGCGGGTTAGTGTTAGCGTACGGGTTAGGATTAAGGGAGGGGTGAGGGTCAGGTTTCGGTGAAGGGTTAGGGTTAGGGTTCGGGCTAGGGTTAGTGTTAGGGGACGGGGACGGTTTAGGGTCCAGGGGAGGGTACGACAATGCTTTAGGGGGAGCGTACGTGTGAGGGCGCGGTTTAGTGTTAGCGTACGGGTTAGGATTAGGGAACGGGTGAGGGTCAGGTTTTGGGGAAGGGTTAGGGTTAGGGTTCAGGCTAGGGTTAGGGTTAGGGGACGGGGACGGTTTAGGGTCCAGGGGAGGGTACGACAACGCTTTAGGGGGAGCGTACGTGTGAGGGCGTGGGTTAGTGTTAGCTTACGGGTTAGATTTAGGGGACGGGTGTGTGTCAGGCTCCGGGGAAGGGTTAGGGTTAGGGTTCGGCCTAGGGTTAGGGTTAGGGGACGGGGACGGTTTAGCGTCCAGGGGAGGTTACGACAACGCTTTAGGCGGAGCGAACGTGTGAGGGCGCGAGTTAGGGTTAACGTACGGATTAGGATTAGGGGACGGGTGAGGGTCAGGCTTTGGGGAAGGGTTAGGGTTAGGGTTTGGGCTAAGGTTAGGGTTAGGGGACGGGGACGGTTTAGGGTCCAGGTGAGGGTACCACAACGCTTTAGTGGGAGCGTACATTTGAGGGCGGGGTTTAGTGTTAGCGTACGGCTTAGGATTAGGGGACGGGTGAGGGTCAGGCTTCGGGGAAGGGTTAGGGTTAGGGTTCGGGCTACGGTTAGGGTGAGGGAATGGGGACGGTTTAGGGTCCTGGTGAGGGTACGACAACGATTTAGGGGGAGCGTACGTGTGAGGGCACGGGTTAGTGTTAGCGTACGGGTTAGTATTAGGGGACGGGTGAGGGTCAGGCTTCGGGGAAGGGTTAGGGTTAGGGTTTGGAATATGGTTAGGGCTAGGGGACGGGGACGGTTTAGGGTCCAGGTGAAGGTACGACAACGCTTTAGGAGGAGAGTATCTGTGAATGCGCGGGTTAGTGTTAGCGTACGGGTTAGAATTAGGGGACGGGTGAGGGTCTGGCTTCGGGGAATGGTTAGAGTTAGGGTTCGGGCTAGGATTAGGGTTAGGGGACGGGGACGGTTTAGGGTCCAGGGGAAGGTACGACAATGCTTTAGGGGGAGCGTACGTGTGAGGGCGCGGGTTAGTGTTAGCGTACGGGTTAGGATTAGGGTACGGTTGAGGGTCAGGCTTCGGGGAAGGGTTAGGGTTAGGGTTCGGGCTAGGGTTAGGGTTAGGGGACGGGGACGGTTTAGGTTCCAGGGGAGGGTACGACAACGCTTTAGGGGGAGCGTACGTGTGGGGGCGCGGGTTAGGGTTAGCGTACGAGTTAGGAATAGGGGACGGGTGTGGGTCAGGCTTCGGGGAAGGGCCAGGGTTAGGGTTCGGGTTCGGACTAGGGTTAGAGTTAGGGGACGGGGACGGTTTAGGTTCCAGGGGAGGGTATGACAACGATTTAGGTGGAGCGTACATGTGAGGGCACGGGTTAGTGTTAGCGTACGGGTTAAGATTAGGAGACGGGTGAGGGTCAGGCTACGGGGAACGGTTAGGGTTAGGGTTCGGGCTAGGGTTAGGCTTAGGGGACGGGGACGCTTTAGGGTCCAGGGGAGGGTACGACAACGCTTTAGGGGGAGCGTACGTGTGAGGGCGTGGGTTAGTGTTAGCGTACGGGTTAGGAGTAGGGGACGGGTCAGGGTCAGGCTTCGGGGAAGGGTTAGGGTTAGGTTTCGGGCTAGGGTTAGGGTTAGGGGACGGGGACGGTTTAGGGTCCAGGTGAGGGTACGACAAAGCTTTAGGGGGAGCGTACGTGTGAGGGCGCGGGTTAGTGTTAGCGTACGGGTTAGGATTAGGGGACGGGTGAGGGTCAGGCTTCGGGGAAGGGTTAGGGTTAGGGTTCGGCCTAGGGTTAGGGTTAGGGGACGGGGACGGTTTAGGGTCCAGGGGAGGGTACGACAACGCTATAGGGGGAGCGTACGTGTGAGGGCGCGGGTTAGTGTTAGAGTACGGGTTAGGATTAGGGGACGGGTGAGGGTCAGGCTTCGGGGAAGGGTTAGGGTTAGGGTTCGAGCTAGGGTTAGGGTTGGGGACGGGGACGGTTTAGGGTCTAGGGGAGTGTACGACAACGCTTTAGGGGGAGCATACGTGTGAGGGCGCGGGTTAGGGTTAGCGTACGGGTTAGGATTAGGGGACGGGTGTGGGTCAGGCTTCGGGGAAGTGTTAGGGTTAGGGTTCGGGCTAGGGTTAGGGTTAGGGGACGGGGACGGTTTAGGGTCCGGGTGAGGGTACCACAACGCTTTAGTGGGAGCGTACATTTGAGGGCGGGGTTTAGTGTTAGCGTATGGCTTAGTATTAGGGGACGGGTAAGGTTCAGGCCTCGGGGAAGGGTTAGGGTTAGGGTTCGGGCTAAGGTTAGTGTTAGGGAACGGGGACGGTTTAGGGTCCAGGTGAGGGTACGAAAACGCTTTAGGGGGAGCGTACGTGTGGGGGTGCGGGTTAGTGTTAACGTAAGGGTTAGGATTCTGGGACGGGTGAGGGTCAGGCTACAGGGAAGGGTTAGGGTTAGGGTTCGAGCTAGGTTTAGGATTAGGGTTAGGGGACGGTTTAGGGTCCAGGGGAGGGTACGACAACGCTTTAGGGTGAGCGTACGTGTGAAGGCGCGGGTTAGTGTTAGTGTACGGGTTAGGATTAGGGGACGGGTGAGGGTCAGGCTTCGGGGAAGGGTTAGGCTTAGGGTTCGGGCTAGGGTTAGGGTTAGAGGACGGGGACGGTTTACGATGCAGGGGAGGGTACAACAACGCTTTAGGGGGAGCGTACGAATGAGGGCGCGGGTTAGTGTTAGCGTACGTGTGAGGATTAGGGGACGAGTGAGGGTCAGACATCAGGGAAGGGTTAGGGTTAGGATTCAGGCTAGGATTAGGGTTAGGGGACGGGGACGGTTTAGGGTCCAGGGGAGCGTACGACAACGCTTTAGGGGGAGCGTACGTGTGAGGGCGCGGGTTAGTGTTAGCGTACGGGTTAGGAATAGGGGACGGGTGAGGGTCAGGCTTCGGGGAAGGGTTAGGGTTAGGGTTCGGGCTAGGGTTAGGGTTAGGGGACGGGGAAGGTTTAGGGTCCAGGGGAGGGTACGACAACGCTTTAGGGGGAGCGTACGTGTGAGGGCGCGAGTTAGGGTTAACGTACGGATTAGGATTAGGGGACGGGTGAGGGTCAGGCTTTGGGGAAGTGTTAGGGTTAGGGTTTGGGCTAAGGTTAGGGTTAGGGGACGGGGACGGTTTAGGGTCCAGGTGAGGGTACCACAACGTTTTAGTGGGAGCGTACATTTGAGGGCGGGGTTTAGTGTTAGCGTACGGCTTAGGATTAGGGGACGGGTGAGGGTCAGGCTTCGGGGAAGGGTTAGGGTTAGGGTTCGGGCTACGGTTAGGGTTAGGGAATGGGGACGGTTTAGGGTCCTTGTGAGGGTACGACAACGCTTTAGGGGGAGCGTACGTGTGAGGGCGCGGGTTAGTGTTAGCGTACGGGTTAGTATTAGGGGACGGGTGAGGGTCAGGCTTCGGGGAAGGGTTAGGGTTAGGGTTTGGAATATGGTTAGGGCTAGGGGACGGGGACGGTTTAGGGTCCAGGTGAAGGTACGACAACGCTTTAGGAGGAGAGTACCTGTGAATGCGCGGGTTAGTGTTAGCGTACGGGTTAGAATTAGGGGACGGGTGAGGGTCAGGCTTCGGGTATGTGTTAGGGTTAGGGTTCTGGCTAGGGTTAGGGTTAGGGGATGGGGAAGGTTTAGGGTCCTGTTGAGGGTACGACAAAGCTTTAGGGTGAGGGTACGTGTGAGGGCGCGGGTTAGTGTTAGCGTACGGTTTAGGATTAGGGGACGGGTGAGGGTAAGGCTTCGGGGAAGTGTTAGGGTTACGGTTCGGGCTAGGGATACGGTTAGGGGACGGGGACGGTTTAGGGTCCAGGTGAGGGTACAACAACGCTTTAGGGGGAGCGTACGTGTGAGGGTGCGGGTTAGTGTTAGCGTACGGGTTAGGATTAGGGGCCTGGTGAGGGTCAGGCTTTGGGGAAGGGTTAGGGTTAGGGTTAGGTTTAGGGTTAGGGTTAGGGGACGGGGACGGTTTAGGGTCCAGGGGAGGGTATGACAACACTTTAGGGGGAGCATACGTCTGAGGGCACGTGTTAGTGTTTGCATGTTGGTGAGGATTAGGGGACGGGTGAGGGTCAGGCTTAGGGGAAGGGTTAGGGTTAGGGTTCAGGCTAGGGTTAGGGTTAGGGGACGGGGACGGTTTAGGGTCCAGGGGAGGGTACGACAATGCTTTAGGGGGAGCGTACACTTGAGGGCGCGGGTTAGTGTTACCGTACGGGTGAGGATTAGGGGACGGGTGAGGGTCAGGCTTCGGGGAAGGGATAGTGTTAGGTTTCGGGCTAGGGTTAGGATTAGGTGATGGGGACGCTTTAGGGTCCAGGGGAGGGTACGACAACGCTTTAGGGGGAGCGTATGCGTAAGGGCGCAGGTTACTGTTAGCGTACGGGTTAGGATTAGGGGACGGGTGAGGGTCAGGCTTCGAGGAAGGGTTAGGGTTAGGTTTCGGGCTAGGGTTAGGGTTAGGGGACGGGGACGGTTTAGGGTCCAGGGGAGGGTACGACAACGGTTTAGGGGGAGCGTACGTGTGAGGGCGCGGGTTAGTGTTAGCGTACGGGTGAGGATTAGGGGACGGGTGAGGGTCAGGCTTCGAGGAAGTGTTAGGTTTAGGGTTCGGGCTAGGGTTAGGGTTAGGGGACAGGAACGGTTTAGGTTCAAGGGGAGGGTAAGACAACGCTTTAGGGGGAGCGTACGCGTGAGGGCACGGGTTAGTGTTATCGTACGGGTGAGGAGTAGGGGACGGGTGAGGGTCAGGCTTCGGGGAAGGGTTAGGGTTAGGGTTCGGGCTATGGTTAGGGTTAGGGGACGGGGACTGTTTAGGGTCCAGGGGAGTGTACGACAACGCTTTAGGGGGAGCGTATGCGTAAGGGCGCAGGTTACTGTTAGCGTACGGGTTAGGATTAGGGGACGGGTGAGGGTCAGGCTTCGAGGAAGGGTTAGGGTTAGGTTTCGGGCTAGGGTTAGGGTTAGGGGACGGGGACGGTTTAGGGTCCAGGGGAGGGTACGACAACGCTTTAGGGGGAGCGTACGTGTGAGGGCGCGGGTTAGTGTTAGCGTACGGGTTAGGATTAGGTGACGGGTGAGGGTCAGGCTTCGGGGAAGGGTTAGGTTTAGGGTTCGGGCTAGGGTTAGGGTTAGGGGACTGGGACGGTTTAGGGTCCAGGGGAGGGTACGACAACGCTTTAGGGGGAACGTACATGTGAGGGCGCGGGTTAGTGTTAGCGTACGGGTTAGGATTAAGGGAGGGGTGAGGGTCAGGTTTCGGTGAAGGGTTAGGGTTAGGGTTCGGGCGAGGTTTAGTGTTAGGGGACGGGGACGGTTTAGGGTCCAGGGGAGGGTACGACAATGATTTAGGGGGAGCGTACGTGTGAGGGCGCGGTTTAGTGTTAGCGTACGGGTTAGGATTAGGGGACGGGTGAGGGTCAGGTTTCGGGGAAGGGTTAGGGTTAGGGTTCAGGCTAGGGTTAGGGTTAGGGGATGGGGACGGTTTAGGGTCCAGGGGAGGGTACGACAACGCTTTAGGGGGAGCGTACGTGTGAGGGCGCGGGTTAGTGTTAGCGTACGGGTTAGATTTAGGGGACGGGTGTGGGTCAGGCTCCGGGGAAGGGTTAGGGTTAGGGTTCGGGCTAGGGTTAGGGTTAGGGGACGGGGACGGTTTAGGGTCCAGGGGAGGTTACGACAATGCTTTAGGGGGAGCGTACGTGTGAGGGTGCGGGTTAGTGTTAGCGTACGGGTTAGGATTAGGGGCCTGGTGAGGGTCAGGCTTTGGGGAAGGGTTAGGGTTAGGGTTAGGTTTAGGGTTAGGTTTAGGGGACGGGGACGGTTTAGGGTCCAGGGGAGGGTATGACAACACTTTAGGGGGAGCATACGTCTGAGGGCGCGTGTTAGTGTTTGCATGTTGGTGAGGATTAGGGGACGGGTGAGGGTCAGGCTTCGGGGAAGGGTTAGGGTTAGGGTTCAGGCTAGGGTTAGGGTTAGGGGACGGGGACAGTTTAGGGTCCAGGGGAGGGTACGACAACGCTTTAGGGGGAGCGTACGCTTGAGGGCGCGGGTTAGTGTTACCGTACGGGTGAGGATTAGGGGACGGGTGAGGGTCAGGCTTCGGGGAAGAGATAGTGTTAGGTTTCAGGCTAGGGTTAGGGTTAGGGGATGGGGACGCTTTAGGGTCCAGGTGAGGGTACGGCAACGCTTTATGGGGAGCGTACGTGTGAGGGCGCGAGTTAGTGTTAGCGTACGGGTGAGGATTAGGGGACGGGTGAGTGTCAGGCTTCGGGGAAGGGTTAGGGTTAGGGTTCGGGCTAGGGGTAGGGTTAGGGGACGGGGACGGTTTAGGGTCCAGGTGAGGGTACGACAATGCTTTAGGGGGAGCGTACGTGTGAGGGCGCAGTTTAGTGTTAGCGTACGGGTTAGGATTAGGGGACGGGTGAGGGTCAGGTTTCGGGGAAGGGTTAGGGTTAGGGTTCAGGCTAGGGTTAGGGTTAGGGGATGGGGACGGTTTAGGGTCCAGGGGAGGGTACGACAACGCTTTAGGGGGAGCGTACGTGTGAGGGCGCGGGTTAGTGTTAGCGTACGGGTTAGATTTAGGGGACGGGTGTGGGTCAGGCTCCGGGGAAGGGTTAGGGTTAGGGTTCGGGCTAGGGTTAGGGTTAGGGGATGGGGACGGTTTAGGGTCCAGGGGAGGTTACGACAACGCTTTAGGGGGAGCGTACGTGTGAGGGCGCAGGTTAGTGTTAGCGTACGGGTTAGGATTAGGGGACGAGTGAGGGTCAGGCTTCGGGGAAGGGTTAGGGTTAGGGTTCGGGCTAGGGTTAGGGTTAGGGGACGGGGGCGGTTTAGGGTCAGGGGAGGGTACGACAATGCTTTAGGGGGAGCGTACGCTTGAGGGCGCGTGTTAGTGTTACCGTACGGGTGAGGATTAGGGGACGGGTGTGGGTCATGCTTCGGGGAAGTGTTAGGGTTAGGGTTCGGGCTAGGGTTAGGGTTAGGGGACGGGGACGGTTTAGGGTCCAGGTGAGGGTACCACAACGCTTTAGTGGGAGCGTACATTTGAGGGCGGGGTTTGGTGTTAGCGTATGGCTTAGGATTAGGGGACGGGTAAGGTTCAGGCCTCGGGGAAGGGTTAGGGTTAGGGTTCGGGCTAAGGTTAGTGTTAGGGAACGGGGACGGTTTAGGGTCCAGGTGAGGGTACGAAAACGCTTTAGGGGGAGCGTACGTGTGGGGGCGCGGGTTAGTGTTAACGTAAGGGTTAGGATTCTGGGACGGGTGAGGGTCAGGCTTCGGGGAAGGGTTAGGGTTAGGGTTCGAGCTAGGTTTAGGGTTAGGGTTATGGGACGGTTTAGGGTCCAGGGGAGGGTACGACAATGCTTTAGGGTGAGCGTACGTGTGAAGGCACGGGTTAGTGTTAGTGTACGGGTTAGGATTAGGGGACGGGTGAGGGTCAGGCTTCGGGGAAGGGTTAGGCTTAGGGTTCGGGCTAGGGTTAGGGTTAGAGGACGGGGACGGTTTAGGGTGCAGGGGAGGGTACGACAACGCTTTCGGGGGAGCGTACGAATGAGGGCGCGGGTTAGTGTTAGCGTACGTGTGAGGATTAGGGGACGAGTGAGGGTCAGACTTCAGGGAAGGGTTAGGGTTAGGATTCAGTCTAGGGTTAGGGTTAGGGGACGGGGACGGTTTAGGGTCCAGGGGAGCGTACGACAACGCTTTAGGGGGAGCGTACGTGTGAGGGCGCGAGTTAGTGTTAGCGTACGGGTTAGGATTAGGGGACGGGTGAGGGTCAGGCTTCGGGGAAGTGTTAGGGTTAGTGTTCGGGCTAGGGTTAGGGTTAGGGGACGGGGACGATTTAGGGTCCAGGGGAGGGTACGACAACGCTTTAGGGGGAGCGTACGTGTGAGGGCGCGAGTTAGGGTTAACGTACGGATTAGGATTAGGGGACGGGTGAGGGTCAGGCTTTGGGGAAGGGTTAGGGTTAGGGTTCGGGCTAGGGTTAGGGTTAGGGGACGGGGATGGTTTAGGGTCCAGGGGAGTGTACGACAACGCTTTAGGGGGAGCATACGCGTGAGGGCGCGGGTTAGTGTTAGCGTACGGGTGAGGATTAGGGGACGGGTGAGGGTCAGGCTTCGGGGAAGTGTTAGAGTTAAGGTTCGGGCTAGGGTTAGGGTTAGGGGACGGGAACGGTTTAGGGTCCAGGGGAGGGTACGACAACGCTTTAGGGGGAGCGTACGCGTGAGGGCACGGGTTAGTGTTAGCGTACGGGTGAGGAGTAGGGGACGGGTGAGTGTCAGGCTTCGGGGAAGGGTTAGGGTTAGGTTTCGGGCTAGGGTTAGGGTTAGGGGACGGGGATGGTTTAGGGTCCAGGGGAGTGTACGACAACGCTTTCGGGGGAGCGTATGCGTAAGGGCGTGGGTTAGTGTTATCGTACGGGTGAGGATTAGGGGACGGGTGAGGGTCAGGCTTCGGGGAAGGGTTAGGGTTAGGGTTCGGGCTAGGGTTAGGGTTAGGGGACGGGGACGGTTTAGGGTCCAGGGGAGGGTACAACATCGCTTTAGGGGGAGCGTACGTGTGAGGGCGCGGGTTAGTGTTAGCGTACGGGTTAGGATTAGGGGACGAGTGAGGGTCAGGCTTCGGGGAAGGGTTAGGGTTAGGGTTCGGGCTAGGGTTAGGGTTAAGGGACTGGGACGGTTTAGGGTCCAGGGGAGGGTACGACAACGCTTTAAGGGAAGCGTACGTGTGAGGGCGCGGGTTAGTGTTAGCGTACGGGTTAGGATTAGGGGACGGGTGAGGGTCAGGCTTCGGGGAAGGGTTAGGGTTAGGGTTCGGGCTAGGGTTAGGGTTAGGGGACGGGGACGGTTTAGGGTCAGGGGAGTGTACGACAACGCTTTACGGGGAGCGTACGTGTGAGGGCGCGGGTTAGTGTTAGCGTACGGGTTAGGATTAGGGGACGGGTGAGGGTCAGGCTTCGGGGAAGGGTTAGGGTTAGGGTTCGGGTTTGGACTAGGGTTAGGGTCAGGGGACGGGGACGGTTTCTGTTCCAGGGGAGGGTATGACAACGATTTAGGTGGAGCGTACATGTGAGGGCGCGGGTTAGTGTTAGCGTACGGGTTAGGATTAGGGAACGGGTGAGGGTCAGGCTACGGGGAACGGTTAGGGTTAGGGTTCGGGCTAGGGTTAGGGTTAGGGGACGGGGACGGTTTAGGGTCCAGGTGAGGGTACGACAAAGCTTTAGGGGGAGCGTACGTGTGAGGGCGCGGGTTAGTGTTAGCGTACGGGTTAGGATTAGGGGACGGGTGAGGGTCAGGCTTCGGGGAAGGGTTAGGGTTAGGGTTCGGCCTAGGGTTAGGGTTAGGGGACGGGGACGGTTTAGGGTCCAGGGGAGGGTACGACAACGCTATAGGGGGAGCGTACGTGTGAGGGCGCGGGTTAGTGTTAGAGTACGGGTTAGGATTAGGGGACGGGTGAGGGTCAGGCTTCGGGGAAGGGTTAGGGTTAGGGTTCGGGCTAGGGTTAGGGTTAGGGGACGGGGACGGTTTAGGGTCCAGGGGAGTGTACGACAATGCTTTAGGGGGATCATACGTGTGAGGGCGCGGGTTAGGGTTAGCGTACGGGTTAGGATTAGGGGACGGGTGTGGGTCAGGCTTCCGGGAAGTGTTAGGGTTAGGGTTCGGGCTAGGGTTAAGGTTAGGGGACGGGGACGGTTTAGCGTCCAGGTGAGGGTACCACAACGCTTTAGTGGGAGCGTACATTTGAGGGCGGGGTTTAGTGTTAGCGTATGGCTTAGGATTAGGGAACTGGTGAGGGTCAGGCCTTGGGGAAAGGTTAGGGTTAGCGTTCGGGCTATGGTTAGTATTAGAGGACGGGGACGGTTTAGGGTCCAGGTGAGGGTACGACAACGCTTTAGGGGGAGCGTACGTGTGAGGGCGCGGGTTAGTGTTAACGTACGGGTAAGCATTATGGGACGGGTGAGGGTCAGGCTTCGGGGAAGGGTTAGGGTTAGGGTTCGGGCTAGGGTTAGAGTTAGGGTTAGGGGACGGTTTAGGGTCCAGGGGAGGGTACGACAACGCATTAGGGTGAGCGTACGTGTGAGGGCGCGGGTTAGTGTTAGCGTACGGGTTAGGATTAGAGGACGGGTGAGGGTCAGGCTTCGGGGAAGGGTTAGGGTTAGGGCTCGGGCTAGGGTTAGGGTTAGGGGACAGGGACGGTTTACGGTCCAGGGGAGGGTACGACAACACTTTAGGGGGAGCGTACGTGTGAGGGCGCGAGTTAGGGTTAACGTACGGTTTAGGATTAGGGGACGGGTGAGGGTCAGGCTTCGGGGAAGGGTTAGGGTTAGGGTTCGGGCTAGGGTTAGGGTTAGGGGACGGGGATGGTTTAGGGTCCAGGGGAGTGTACGACAACGCTTTAGGGGGAGCATACGCGTGAGGGCGCGGGTTAGTGTTAGCGTACGGGTGAGGATTAGGGGACGGGTGAGGATCAGTCTTCGGGGAAGGGTTAGAGTTAAGGTTCGGGCTAGGGTTAGGGTTAGGGGACGGGAACGGTTTAGGGTCCAGGGGAGGGTACGACAACGCTTTAGGGGGAGCGTACGCGTGAGAGCACGGGTTAGTGTTAGCGTACGGGTGAGGAGTAGGGGACGGGTGAGGGTCAGGCTTCGGGGAAGGGTTAGGGTTAGGGTTCGGGCTAGGGTTAGGTTTAGGGGACGGGGATGGTTTAGGGTCCAAGGGAGTGTACGACAACGCTTTCGGGGGAGCGTATGCGTAAGGGCGTGGGTTAGTGTTAGCGTACGGGTGAGGATTAGGGGACGGGTGAGGGTCAGGCTTCGGGGAAGGGTTAGGGTTAGGGTTCGGGCTAGGGTTAGGGTTAGGGGACGGGGACGGTTTAGGGTCCAGGGGAGGGTACAACAACGCTTTAGGGGGAGCGTACGTGTGAGGGCGCGGGTTAGTGTTAGCGTACGGGTTAGGATTAGGGGACGAGTGAGGGTCAGGCTTCGGGGAAGGGTTAGGGTTAGGGTTCGGGCTAGGGTTAGGGTTAGGGGACTGGGACGGTTTAGGGTCCAGGGGAGGGTACGACAACGCTTTAAGGGGAGCGTACGTGTGAGGGCGCGGGTTAGTGTTAGCGTACGGGTTAGGATTAGGGGACGGGTGAGGGTCAGGCTTCGGGGATGGGTTAGCGTTAGGGTTTGGGCTAGGGTTAGGGTTAGGGTTAGGGCACGGTTTAGGGTCCAGGGGAGGGTACGACAACGCATTAGGGTGAGCGTACGTGTGAGGGCGCGGGTTAGTGTTAGCGTACGGGTTAGGATTAGGGGACGGGTGAGGGTCAGGCTTCTGGGAAGGGTTAGGGTTAGGGTTCGGGCTAGGGTTAGGGTTAGGGGACGGGGACAGGTTAGGGTCCAGGGGAGGGTACGACAATGCTTTAGGGGGAGCGTACGAATGAGGGCGCGGGTTAGAGTTAGCGTACGGGTGAGGATTAGGGGACAGGTGAGGTCAGGCTTCAGGGAAGGGTTAGGGTTAGGATTCAGGCTAGGGTTAGGGGACGGGGACGGGGACGGTTTAGGGTCCAGGGGAGCGTACGACAACGCTTTAGGGGGAGCGTACGTGTGAGGGCGCGGGATAGTGTTAGCGTACGGGTTAGGATTAGGGGACGGGTGAGGGTCAGGCTTCGGGGAAGGGTTAGGGTTAGGGTTCGGGCTAGGGTTAGGGTTAGGGGACCTGGACGGTTTAGGGTCCAGGCGAGGGTACGACAACGCTTTAGGGGGAGCGTACGCATGAGGGCGCGGGTTAGTGTTAGCGTACGGGTGAGCATTAGGGGACGGGTGAGGGTCAAGCTTCGGGGAAGGGTTAGGGTTAGGGTTCGGGCTAGGGTTAGGGTTAGGGGACGGGGACGGTTTAGGGTCCAGGGGAGGGTACGACAACGCTTTAGGGGGAGCGTACGCTTGAGGGCACGGGTTAGTGTTAGCATACGGGTGAGGATTAGGGGTCGGCTGAGGGTCAGGCTTCGGGGAAGGGTAAGGGTTAGGGTTCGGGCTAGGGTTAGGGTTAGGTGACGGGGACGGTTTAGGATCCAGGGGAGTGTACGCCAACGCTTTAGGGGGAACATACGTGTGAGGCCGCGGGTTAGGGTTAGCGTACGGGTTAGGATTAGGGGACGGTTGTGGGTCAGGCTTCGGGGAAGGGCTAGGATTAGGGTTCGGGTTTGGACTAGGGTTAGGGTCAGGGGACGGGGACGGTTTAGGTTCCAGGGGAGGGTATGACAACGATTTAGGTGGAGCGTACATGTGAGGGCGCGGGTTAGTGTTAGCGTACGGGTTAGGATTAGGGGACGGGTGAAGGTCAGGTTACGGGGAACGGTTAGGGTTAGGGTTCGGGCTAGGGTTAGGGTTAGGGGACGGGGACGGTTTAGGGTCCATGTGAGGGTACGACAAAGCTTTAGGGGGAGCGTACGTGTGAGGGCGCGGGTTAGTGTTAGCGTACGGGTTAGGATTAGGGGACGGGTGAGGGTCAGGCTTCGGGGAAGGGTTAGGGTTAGGGTTCGGCCTAGGGTTAGGGTTAGGGGACGGGGACGGTTTAGGGTCCAGGGGAGGGTACGACAACGCTATAGGGGGAGCGTACCTGTGAGGGCGCGGGTTAGTGTTAGAGTACGGGTTAGGATTAGGGGACGGGTGAGGGTCAGGCTTCGGGGAAGGGTTAGGGTTAGGGTTCGGGCTAGGTTTAGGGTTAGGGGACGGGGACGGTTTAGGGTCCAGGGGAGTGTACGACAGTGCTTTAGGGGGAGCATACGTGTGAGGGCGCGGGTTAGGGTTAGCGTACGGGTTAGGATTAGGGGACGGGTGTGGGTCAGGCTTCCGGGAAGTGTTAGGGTTAGGGTTCGGGCTAGGGTTAAGGTTAGGGGACGGGGACGGTTTAGCGTCCAGGTGAGGGTACCACAACGCTTTAGTGGGAGTGTACATTTGAGGGCGGGGTTTAGTGTTAGCGTATGGCTTAGGATTAGGGAACGGGTGAGGGTCAGGCCTTGGGGAAGGGTTAGGGTTAGCGTTCGGGCTATGGTTAGTGTTAGAGGACGGGGACGGTTTAGGGTCCAGGTGAGGGTACGACAACGCTTTAGGGGGAGCGTACGTGTGAGGGCGCGGGTTAGTGTTAACGTACGGGTAAGCATTATGGGACGGGTGAGGGTCAGGCTTCGGGGAAGGGTTAGGGTTAGGGTTCGGGCTAGGGTTAGGGTTAGGGTTAGGGGACGGTTTAGGGTCCAGGGGAGGGTACGACAACGCATTAGGGTGAGCGTACGTGTGAGGGCGCGGGTTAGCGTTAGCGTAGGGGTTAGGATTAGGGGACGGGTGAGGGTCAGGCTTCTGGGAAGGGTTAGGGTTAGGGTTCGGGCTAGGGTTAGGGTTAGGGGACGGGGATGGTTTAGGGTCCAGGGGAGTGTACGACAACGCTTTCGGGGGAGCGTATGCGTAAGGGCGTGGGTTAGAGTTAGCGTACGGGTGAGGATTAGGGGACGGGTGAGGGTCAGGCTTCGGGGAAGGGTTAGGGTTAGGGTTCGGGCTAGGGTTAGGGTTAGGGGACGGGGACGGTTTAGGGTCCAGGGGAGGGTACGACAACGCTTTAGGGGGAGCGTACGTGTGAGGGCGCGGGTTAGTGTTAGCGTACGGGTTAGGATTAGGGGACGAGTGAGGGTCAGGCTTCGGGGAAGGGTTACGGTTAGGGTTCGGGCTAGGGTTAGGGTTAGGGGACTGGGACGGTTTAGGGTCCAGGGGAGGGTACGACAACGCTTTAAGGGGAGCGTACGTGTGAGGGCGCGGGTTAGTGTTAGCGTACGGGTTAGGATTAGGGGACGGGTGAGGGTCAGGCTTCGGGGAAGGGTTAGGGTTAGGGTTCGGGCTAGGGTTAGGGTTAGGGGACGGGGACGGTTTAGGGTCAGGGGAGTGTACGACAACGCTTTACGGGGAGCGTACGTGTGAGGGCGCGGGTTAGTGTTAGCGTACGGGTTAGGATTAGGGGACGGGTGAGGGTCAGGCTTCGGGGAAGGGTTAGGGTTAGGGTTCGGGCTAGGGTTAGGGTTAGGGGATGGGGACGGTATAGGGTCAGGGGAGGGTACGACAACGCTTTAGGGGGAGCGTACGTGTGAGGGCGCAGGTTAGTGTTAGCGTACGGGTTAGGATTAGGGAACGGGTGAGGGTCAGGCTTCGGGGAAGGGTTAGGGTTAGGGTTCGGGCTAGGGTTAGGGTCAGGGGACGGGGACAGGTTAGGGTCCAGGGGAGGGTACGACAACGCTTTAGGGGGAGCGTACGAATGAGGGCGCGAGTTAGGGTTAACGTACGGTTTAGGATTAGGGGACGGGTGAGGGTCAGGCTTCGGGGAAGGGTTAGGGTTAGGGTTCGGGCTAGGGTTAGGGTTAGGGGACGGGGATGGTTTAGGGTCCAGGGGAGTGTACGACAACGCTTTAGGGGGAGCATACGCGTGAGGGCGCGGGTTAGTGTTAGCGTACGGGTGAGGATTAGGGGACGGGTGAGGGTCAGGCTTCGGGGAAGGGTTAGAGTTAAGGTTCGGACTAGGGTTAGGGTTAGGGGACGGGAACGGTTTAGGGTCCAGGGGAGGGTACGACAACGCTTTAGGGGGAGCGTACGCGTGAGGGCACGGGTTAGTGTTAGCGTACGGGTGAGGAGTAGGGGACGGGTGAGGGTCAGGCTTCGAGGATGGGTTAGGGTTAGGGTTCGGGCTAGGGTTAGGGTTAGGGGACGGGGACGGTTTAGGGTCAGGGGAGTGTACGACAACGCTTTACGGGGAGCGTACGTGTGAAGGCACGGGTTAGTGTTAGCGTACGGGTTAGGATTAGGGGACGGGTGAGGGTCAGGCTTCGGGGAAGGGTTAGGGTTAGTTTTGGGCTAGGGTTAGGGTTAGGGGACGGGGACGGTTTAGGGTCCAGGGGAGGGTACGACACGCTTTAGGGGGAGCGTACGCTTGAGGGCGCGGGTTAGTGTTAGCGTACGGGTGAGGAGTAGGGGACGGGTGAGGGTCAGGTTTCTGGGAAGGGCTGGGTTAGGGTTCGGGCTAGGGTTAGGGTTAGGGGATGGGGACGGTTTAGGGTCCAGGGGAGTGTACGACAACGCTTTAGGGGGAGCGTATGCGTAAGGGCGCAGGTTACTGTTAGCGTACGGGTTAGGATTAGGGGACGGGTGAGGGTCAGGCTTCGAGGAAGGGTTAGGGTTAGGTTTCGGGCTAGGGTTAGGGTTAGGAGACGGGGACAGTTTAGGGTCCAGGGGAGGGTACGACAACGCTTTAGGGGGAGCGTACGTGTGAGGGCGCGGGTTAGTGTTAGCGTACGGGTTAGGAGTAGGGGACGGGTGAGGGTCAGGCTTCGGGGAACGGTTAGGGTTAGCGTTCGGGCTAGGGTTAGGGTTAGGGGACGGGGACGGTTTAGGGTCCAGGTGAGGGTACGACAAAGCTTTAGGGGGAGCGTACGTGTGAGGGCGCGGGTTAGTGTTAGCGTACAGGTTAGGATTAGGGGATGGGTGAGGGTCAGGCTTCGGGGAAGGGTTAGGGTTAGGGTTCGGCCTAGGGTTAGGGTTAGGGGACGGGGACGGTTTAGGGTCCAGGGGAGGGTACGACAACGCTATAGGGGTAGCGTACGTGTGAGGGCGCGGGTTAGTGTTAGAGTACGGGTTAGGATTAGGGGACGGGTGAGGGTCAGGCTTCGGGGAAGTGTTAGGGTTAGGGTTCGGGCTAGGGTTAGGGTTAGGGGACGGGGACGGTTTAGGGTCCAGGGGAGTGTACAACAATGCTTTAGGGGGAGCATACATGTGAGGGCGCGGGTTAGGGTTAGCGTACGGGTTAGGACTAGGGGACTGGTGTGGGTCAGGCTTCCGGGAAGTGTTAGGGTTAGGGTTCGGGCTAGGGTTAGGGTTAGGGGACGGGGACGGTTTAGGGTCCAGGTGAGGGTACCACAACGCTTTAGTGGGAGCGTACATTTGAGGGCGGGGTTTAGTGTTAGCGTATGCCTTAGAATTAAGGGACGGGTGAGGGTCAGGCCTCGGGGAAGGGTTAGGGTTAGCGTTCGGGCTATGGTTAGTGTTAGGGAACGGGGACGGTTTAGGGTCCAGGTGAGGGTAAGACAACGCTTTAGGGGGAGCGTACGTGTGAGGGCGCGGGTTAGTGTTAACGTACGGGTAAGCATTATGGGACGGGTGAGGGTCAGGCTTCGGGGAAGGGTTAGGGTTAGGGTTCGGGCTAGGGTTAGGGTTAGGGTTAGGGGACGGTTTAGGGTCCAGGGGAGGGTACGACAACGCATTAGGGTGAGCGTACGTGTGAGGGCGCGGGTTAGTGTTAGCGTACGGTTTAGGATTAGGGGACGGGTGAGGGTCAGGCTTCTAGGAAGGGTTAGGGTTAGGGTTCGGGCTAGGGTTAGGGTTAGGGGACGGGGACAGTTTAGGGTCCAGGGGAGGGTACAACAATGCTTTAGGGGGAGCGTACGAATGAGGGCGCGGGTTAGTTTTAGCGTACGGGTGAGGATTAGGGGACAGTTGAGGGTCAGGCTTCAGGGAAGGGTTAGGGATAGGATTCAGGCTAGGGTTAGGGTTAGGGGACGGGGACGGTTTAGGGTCCAGGGGAGCGTACGACAACGCTTTAGGGAGAGCGTACGTGTGAGGGCGTGGGTTAGTGTTAGCGTACGGGTTAGGATTAGAGGATGGGTGAGGGTCAGGCTTCGGGGAAGGGTTAGGGTTAGGGTTCGGGCTAGGGTTAGGGTTAGGGGACAGGGACGGTTTACGGTCCAGGGGAGGGTACGACAACGCTTTAGGGGGAGCGTACGTGTGAGGGCGCGAGTTAGGGTTAACGTACGGTTTAGGATTAGGGGACGGGTGAGGGTCAGGCTTCGGGGAAGGGTTAGGGTTAGGGTTCGGGCTAGGGTTAGGGTTATGGGACGGGGACGGTTTAGGATCCAGGGGAGTGTATGACAACGCTTTAGGGGGAGCATACGCGTGAGGGCGCGGGTTAGTGTTAGCGTACGCGTGAGGATTAGGGGACGGGTGAGGGTCAGGCTTCGGGGAAGGGTTAGGGTTAGGGTTCGGGTTAGGGTTAGGGTTAGGGGACGGGGACGGTTTAGGGTCCAGGGGAGGGTACGACAACGCTTTAGGGGGAGCGTACGTGTGAGGGCGCGGGTTAGTGTTAGCGTACGGGTTAGGATTAGGGGACGGGTGAGGGTCAGGCTTCGGGGAAGGGTTAGGGTTAGGGTTCGGGCTAGGGTTAGGGTTAGGGGACTGGGACGGTTTAGGGTCCAGGGGAGGGTACGACAACGCTTTAAGGGGAGCGTACGTGTGAGGGCGCGGGTTAGTGTTAGCGTACGGGTTAGGATTAGGGGACGGGTGAGGGTCAGGCTTCTGGGAAGGGTTAGGGTTAGGGTTCGGGCTAGGGTTAGGGTTAGGGGACGGGGATGGTTTAGGGTCAGGAGAGGGTACGACAACGCTTTAGGGGGTGCGTACGTGTGAGGGTGCGGGTTAGTGTTAGCGTACGGGTTAGGATTAGGGGACGGGTGAGGGTCAGGCTTCGGGGAAGGGTTAGGGTTAGGGTTCGGGCTAGGGTTAGGGTTAGGGGACGGGGACGGTTTAGGGTCAGGGGAGGGTACGACAACGCTTTAGGGGGAGCGTACGTGTGAGGGCGCGGGTTAGTGTTAACGTACGGGTTAGGATTAGGGGACGGGTGAGGGTCAGGCTTCGGGGAAGTGTTAGGGTCAGGGTTCGGGCTAGGGTTAGGGTTAGGATTAGGGGACGGTTTAGGGTCCAGGGGAGGGTACGACAACGCTTTAGGCGGAGCGTATGCGTGAGGGCGCGGGTTAGTGTTAGCGTACGGGTGAGGATTAGGGGACGGGTGAGGGTCAGGCTTCGGGGAAGGGTTATGGTTAGGGTTCGGGCTAGTGTTAGGGTTAGGGGACGGGGACGGTTTAGGGTCCAGGGGAGGGTACGACAACGCTTTAGGGGGAGCGTACACTTGAGGGCACGGGTTAGTGTTAGCGTACGGGTGAGGATTAGGGGTCGGCTGAGGGTCAGGCTTCGGGGAAGGGTTAGGGTTCGGGCGAGGGTTACGGTTAGGAGATGGGGACGGTTTAGAGTCCAGGTGAGGGTACGACAACGCTTTAGGGGGAGCGTAAGTGTGAGGGAGCGGGTTAGTGTTAATGTACGGGTAAGCATTATGGGACGGGTGAGGGTCAGGCTTCGGGGAAGGGTTAGGGTTAGGGTTCGGGCTAGGGTTAGGGTTAGGATTAGGGGACGGTTTAGGGTCCAGGGGAGGGTACGACAAAGCATTAGGGTGAGCGTACATGTGAGGGCGCGGGTTAGTGTTAGCGTACGGGTTAGGATTAGGGGACGGGTGAGGGTCAGGCTTCTGGGGAGGGTTAGGGTTAGGGTTCGGGCTAGGGTTAGGGTTAGGGGTCGGGGACAGTTTAGGGTCCAGGGGAGGGTACGACAACGCTTTAGTGGGAGCGTACATTTGAGGGCGGGGTTTAGTGTTAGCGTATGGCTTAGGATTAGGGGACAGGTGAGGGTCAGGCCTCGGGGAAGGGTTAGGGTTAGGGTTCGGGCTATGGTTAGTGTTAGGGAACGTGGACGGTTTAGGGTCCAGGTGAGGGTACGACAACGCTTTAGGGGGAGCGTATGTGTGAGGGAGCGAGTTAGTGTTAACGCACGGGTAAGCATTATGGGAGGGGTGAGGGTCAGGCTTCGGGGAAGGGTTAGGGTTAGGGTTCGGGCTAGGGTTAGGGTTAGGATTAGGAGACGGTTTAGGGTCCAGGGGAGGGTACGACAAAGCATTAGGGTGAGCGTACGTGTTAGGGCGCGGGTTAGTGTTAGCGTACGGGTTAGGATTAGGGGACGGGTGAGGGTCAGGCTTCTGGGAAGGGTTAGGGTTAGGGTTCGGGCTAGGGTTAGGGTTAGGGGACGGGGACAGTTTAGGGTCCAGGGGAGGGTACGACTACGCTTTAGGGGGTGCGTACGAATGAGGGCGCGGGTTAGTGTTAGCGTACGGGTGAGGATTAGGGGACAGGTGAGGGTCAGGCTTCAGGGAAGGGTTAGGGTTAGGATTCAGGCTAGGGTTAGGGTTAGGGGACAGGGACGGTTTACGGTCCAGGGAAGGGTACGACAACGCTTTAGGGGGAGCGTACGTGTGAGGGCGCGAGTTAGGGTTAACGTACGCGTTAGGATTAGGGGACGGGTGAGGGTCAGGCTTCGGGGAAGGGTTAGGGTTAGGGTTCGGGCTAGGGTTAGGGTTAGGGGACGGGGACGGTTTAGGGTCCAGGGGAGGTTACGACAACGCTTTAGGGGGAGCGTACGTGTGAGGGAGCGGGTTAGTGTTAGCGTACGGGTTAGGATTAGGGGACGGGTGAGGGTCAGGCTTCGGGGAAGGGTTAGGGTTAGGGTTCGGGCTAGGGTTAGGGTTAGCGGACTGGGACGGTTTAGGGTCCAGCGGAGGGTACGACAACGCTTTAAGGGGAGCGTACGTGTGAGGGAGCGGGTTAGTGTTAGCGTACGGGTTAGGATTAGGAGACGGGTGAGGATCAGGCTTTGGGGAAGGGTTAGGGTTAGGGTTCGGGCTAGGGTTAGGGTTAGGGGACGGGGACTGTTTAGGGTCCAGGGGAGGGTACGACAACGCTTTAGGGGGAGCGTACGTGTGAGGGCGCGGGTTAGTGTTAGCGTACGGGTTAGGATTAGGGGACGGGTGTGGGTCAGGCTTCGGGGAAGGGTTAGGGTTAGGGTTCGGGCTAGGGTTAGGGTTAGGGGACGGGGACGGTTTAGGTTCCAGAGGAGGGTACGACAGCGCTTTAGGGGGAGCGTACGTGTGAGGGCGCGGGTTAGTGTTAGCGTACGGGTTAGGATTAGGGGACGGGTGAGGGTCAGGCTTCGGGGAAGGGTTAGGGTTAGGGTTCGGGCTAGGGTTAGGGTTAGGGGACGGGGACGGTTTAGGGTCCAGGGGAGGGTACGACAACGCTTTAGGGGGAGCGTACGTGTGAGGGCGCGGGATAGTGTTAGCGTACGGGTTAGGATTAGGGGACTGGTGTGGGTCAGGCTTCGGGGAAGGGTTAGGGTTAGGGTTCGGGCTAGGGTTAGGGTTTGGGGACCTGGACGGTTTAGGGTCCAGGGGAGGGTACGACAACGCTTTAGGGGGAGCGTACGCATGAGGGCGTGGGTTAGTGTTAGCGTACGGGTGAGCATTAGGGGACGGGTGAGGGTCAGCCTTCGGGGAAGGGTTAGGGTTAGGGTGCGGGCTAGGGTTAGGGTTACGGGAGGGGGACGGTTTAGGGTCCAGGGGAGGGTACGACAAAGCTTTAGGGGGAGCGTACGCTTGAGGGCACGGGTTAGTGTTAGCGTACGGGTGAGGATTAGGGGTCGGCTGAGGGTCAGGCTTCGGGGAAGTGTTAGGGTTAGGGTTCGGGCTAGGGTTAGGGTTAGGGGACGGGGACGGTTTAGGGTCCAGGGGAGTGTACGACAACGCTTTAGGGGGAGCATACGTGTGAGGGAGCGGATTAGGGTTAGCGTACGGGTTAGGATTAGGGGACGGGTGTGGGTCAGGCTTCGGGGAAGGGCTAGGGTTAGGGTTCGCGTTCGGACTAGGGTTAGGGTTAGGGGACGGGGACGGTTTAGGTTCCAGGGGAGGGTGTGACAACGATTTAGGTGGAGCGTACATGTGAGGGCGCGGTTTACTGTTAGCGTACGGGTTAGGAGTAGGGGACGGGTGACGGTCAGGCTTCGGGGAAGGGTTAGGGTTAGGGTTCGGGCTAGGGTTAGGGTTAGGGTTAGGGGACGGTTTAGGGTCCAGGGGAGGGTACGACAACGCTTTAGGGGGAGCGTACGTGTGAGGGCGCGGGTTAGTGTTAGCGTACGGGTTAGGATTAGGGGACGGGTGAGGGTCAGGCTTCGGGGAAGGGTTAGGGTTAGGGTTCGGCCTAGGGTTAGGGTTAGGGGATGGGGACGGTTTAGGGTCCAGGGGAGGGTACGACAACGCTTTAGGGGGAGCGTACGTGTGTGGGCGCGGGTTAGTGTTAGCGTACGGGTTAGAATTAGGGGACGGGTGAGGGTCAGGCTTCGGGGAAGGGTTAGGGTTAGGGTTCGGGCTAGGGTTAGGGTTAGGGGACGGGGACGGTTTAGGGTCCAGGGGAGGGTACGACAACGCTTTAGGGGGAGCGTATGCGTGAGGGCGCGGGTTAGTGTTAGCGTACGGGTGAGGATTAGGGGACGGGTGAGGGTCAGGCTTCGGGGAAGGGTTATGGTTAGGGTTCGGGCTAGGGTTAGTGTTAGGGGACGGGGACGGTTTAGGGTTCAGGGGAGGGTACGACAACGCTTTAGGGGGAGCGTACACTTGAGGGCACGGGTTATTGTTAGCGTACGGGTGAGGATTAGGGGTCAGCTGAGGGTCAGGCTTCGGGGAAGGGTTAGGGTTCGGGCGAGGGTTAGGGTTAGGGGATGGGGACGGTTTAGGGTCCAGGGGATAGTACGACAACGCTTTAGGGGGAGCATATGTATGAGGGCGTGGGTTAGGGTTAGCGTTCGGGTTAGGATTAGGGGACGTGTGTGGGTCAGGTTTCGGGGAAGGGCTAGGGTTAGGGTTCGGGTTTGGACTAGGGTTAGGGTTAGGGGACGGGGACGGTTTAGGTTCCAGGGGAGGGTATGACAACGATTTAGGTGGAGCGTATATGTGGGGGCGCGGGATAGTGTTAGCGTACGGGTTAGGATCAGGGGACGGGTGAGGGTCAGGCTACGGGGAACGGTTACGGTTAGGGTTCGGGCTAGGGTTAGGGTTAGGGGACGGGGACGGTTTAGGGTCCAGGGGAGGGTACGACAACGCTTTAGGGGGAGCGTACGTGTGAGGGCGCGGGTTAGTGTTAGCGTACGGGTTAGGAGTAGGGGACGGGTGAGGGTCAGGTTTCGTGGAAGGGTTAGGGTTATGGTTCGGGCTAGGGTTAGGGTTAGGGGACGGGGACGGTTTAGGGTCCAAGTGAGGGTACGAGAAAGCTTTAGGGGGAGCGTACGTGTGAGGGCGCGAGTTAGTGTTAGCGTACGGGTTAGGATTAGGGGACGGGTGAGGGTCAGGCTTCGGGGAAGGGTTAGAGTTAGGGTTCGGCCTAGGGTTAGGGTTAGGGGACGGGGACGGTTTAGGGTCCAGGGGAGGGTACGACAACGCTATAGGGGGAGCGTACGTGTGAGGGCGCAGGTTAGTGTTAGAGTACGGGTTAGGATTAGGGGACTGGTGAGGGTCAGGCTTAGGGCAAGGGTTAGGGTTAGGGTTCGGGCTAGGGTTAGGGTTAGGGGACGGGGACGGTTTAGAGTCCAGGTGAGGGTACGACAACGCTTTAGGGGGAGCGTATGTGTGAGGGAGCGGGTTAGTGTTAACGTACGGGTAAGCATTATGGGACGGGTGAGGGTCAGGCTTCGGGGAAGGGTTAGGGTTAGGGTTCGGGCTAGGGTTAGGGTTAGAATTAGGGGACGGTTTAGGGTCCAGGGGAGGGTACGACAAAGCATTAGGGTGAGCGTACATGTGAGGGCGCGGGTTAGTGTTAGCGTACGGGTTAGGATTAGGGGACGGGTGAGGGTCAGGCTTCTGGGAAGGGTTAGGGTTAGGGTTCGGGCTAGGGTTAGGGTTAGGGGACGGGGACAGTTTAGGGTCCAGGGGAGGGTACGACAACGCTTTAGTGTGAGCGTACATTTGAGGGCGGGGTTTAGTGTTAGCGTATGGCTTAGGTTTAGGGGACGGGTGAGGGTCAGGCCTCGGGGAAGGGTTAGGGTTAGGGTTCGGGCTATGGTTAGTGTTAGGGAACGTGGACGGTTTAGGGTCCAGGTGAGGGTACGACAACGCTTTAGGGGGAGCGTATGTGTGAGGGAGCGGGTTAGTGTTAAAGTACGGGTAATCATTATGGGACGGGTGAGGGTCAGGCTTCGGGGAAGGGTTAAGGTTAGGGTTCGGGCTAGGGTTAGGGTTAGGATTAGGGGACGGTTTAGGGTCCAGGGGAGGGTACGACAAAGCATTAGGGTGAACGTACATGTGAGGGTGCGGGTTAGTGTTAGCGTACGGGTTAGGATTAGGGGACGGGTGAGGGTCAGGCTTCTGGGAAGGGTTAGGGTTAGGGTTCGGGCTAGGGTTAGGGTTAGGGGACGGGGACGGTTTAGGGTCCAGGGGAGGGTACGACAACGCTTTAGGCGGAGCGTACGTGTGAGGGCGCGGGATAGTGTTAGCGTACGGGTTAGGATTAGGGGACGGGTGAGGGTCAGACTTCGGGGAAGGGTTAGGGTTAGGGTTCGGGCTAGGGTTAGGGTTAGGGGACCTGGACGGTTTAGGGTCCAGGGGAGGGTACGACAATGCTTTAAGGGGAGCGTACGCATGAGGGCGCGGGTTAGTGTTAGCGTACGGGTGAGCATTAGGGGACGGGTGAGGGTCAGGCTTCGGGGAAGGGTTAGGGTTAGGGTTCGGGCTAGGGTTAGGGTTAGGGGACGGGGACGGTTTAGGGTCCAGGGGAGGGTACGACAACGGTTTAGGGGGAGCGTACGCTTGAGGGCACGGGTTAGTGTTAGCGTACGGGTGAGGATTAGGGGTCGGCTGAGGGTCAGGCTTCGGGGAAGGGTTAGGGTTAGGGTTCGGCCTAGGGACGGTTTAGGGTCAGGGGAGGGTACGACAACGCTTTAGGGTGAGCGTACGTGTGACGGCGTGGGTTAGTGTTAGCGTACGGGTTAGGATTAGGGGACGGGTGAGGGTCAGGCTTCGGGTAAGTGTTAGGGTTAGGGTTCTGGCTAGGGTTAGGGTTAGGGGATGGGGAAGGTTTAGGGTCCTGTTGAGGGTACGATAACGCTTTAGGGTGAGCGTACGTGTGAGGGCGCGGGTTATTGTTAGCGTACGGTTTAGGATTAGGGGACGGGAGAGGGTCAGGCTTCGGGGAAGGGTTAGGGTTAGGGTTCGGGCTAGGGTCAGGGTTAGGGTTAGGGGACGGTTTAGGGTCCAGGGGAGGGGACGACAACGCTTTAGGGTGAGCGTACGTGTGACGGCGCGGGTTAGTATTAGCGTACGGGTTAGGAATAGGGGACGGGTGAGGGTCAGGCTTCAGAGAAGGGTTAGGGTTAGTGTTTGGAATATGCTTAGGGCTAGGGGACGGGGACGGTTTAGGGTCCAGGTGAAGGTACGACAACGCTTTAGGAGGAGAGTACCTGTGAATGCGTGGGTTAGTGTTAGCGTACGGGTTAGAATTAGGGGACGGGTGAGGGTCAGGCTTCGGGTAAGTGTTAGGGTTAGGTTTCTAGCTAGGGTTAGGGTTAGGGGATGGGGAAGGTTTAGGATCCTGTTGAGGGTACGACAACGCTTTAGGGTGAGCGTACGTGTGAGGGTGCGGGTTAGTGTTAGCGTACGGTTTAGGATTAGGGACGGGTGAGGGTAAGGCTTCGGGGAAGTGTTAGGGTTAGGGTTCGGGCTAGGGATACGGTTAGGGGACGGGGACGGTTTAGGGTCCAGGTGAGGGTACGACAACGCTTTAGGGGGAGCGTACGTGTGAGGCTGCGGGTTAGTGTCAGGGTACGGGCTAGGATTCGGGGCCTGGTGAGCGTCAGGCTTTGGGGAAGGGTTAGGGTTAGGTTTAGGGTTAGGGTTAGGGGACGGGGACGGTTTAGGGTCCAGGGGAGGGTACGACAACGCTATAGGGGGAGCGTACGCTTGAGGGCGCGGGTTAGTGTTAGCGTACGTGTGAGGATTAGGGGACGGGTGAGGGTCAGGCTTCGGGGAAGTGTTAGGGTTAGGTTTCGGGCTAGGGTAAGGGTTAGGGGACAGGGACGGTTTAGGGTCCAGGGGAGGGTACGACAACGCTTTAGGGGGAGCGTACACGTAAGGGCGCGGGTTAGTGTTAGCGTACGGGTGAGGATTAGGGGACGGGTGAGGGTCAGGCTTCGGGGAAGGGTTAGGGTTAGGGTTCGGGCTAGGGTTAGGGTTAGGGGACGGGGACGGTTTAGGGTCCAGGGGAGGGTACGACAACGCTTTAGGGGGAGCGTACGTGTGAGGGCGCGGGTTAGTGTTAGCGTACGGGTTAGGATTAGGGGACGGGTGAGGGTCAGGCTTCGGGGAAGGGTTAGGGTTAGGGTTCGGGCTAGGGTTAGTGTTAGGGGACTGGAACGCTTTAGTGTCCAGGGAAGGGTACGACAACGCTTTACGGGGAGCGTACGTGTGAGGTCGCGGGTTAGTGTTAGAGTACGGGTTAGGATTAAGGGAGGGGTGAGGTCAGGTTTCGGGGAAGGGTTAGGGTTAGGGTTCGGGCTAGGGTTAGTGTTAGGGGACTGGGACGGTTTAGGGTCCAGGGGAGGGTACGACAACGCTTTAGGGGGAGCGTACGTGTGAGGGCGCGGGTTAGTGTTAGCGTACGGGTTAGGATTAGGGACGGGTGTGGGTCAGGCTTTGGGAAAGGGTTAGGGTTAGGGTTCGGGCTACGGTTAGGGTTAGGGGACTGGGACGGTTTAGGGTCCAGGGGAAGGTACGACAACGCTTTAGGGGGAGCATACGTGTGAGGGCGCGGTTTAGGGTTAGCGTACGGTTTAGGATTAGGGGACGGGTGAGGGTCAGGCTTCGGGGAAGGGTTAGGGTTAGGGTTAGGTCTAGGGTTAGGGTTAGGGGACGGGGACGGTTTAGGGTCCAGGGGAGGGTACGACAACGCTTTAGGGAGAGCGTACGTGTGAGGGCGCGGGTTAGTGTTAGCGTACGGGTTAGAATTAGGGGACGGGTGAGGGTCTGGCTTCGGGGAAGGGTTAGAGTTAGGTTTCGGGCTAGGGTTAGGGTTAGGGGACGGGGACGGTTTAGGGTCCAGGTGAGGGTACGACAACGCTTTAGTGGGAGCGTACGTGTGAGGGCGCGGGTTAGTTTTAGTGTACGGGTCAGGATTAGGGGACGGGTGAGGGTCAGGCTTCGGGGAAGGGTTAGGGTTAGGGTTCGGGCTAGGGTTAGGGTTTGGGGACGGGGACAGTTTAGGGTCCAGGAGAGGGTACGACAACGCTTTAGGGGGAGTGTACGTGTGAGGGCGCGTGTTAGTGTTAGCGTACGGGTTAGGATTAGGGGATGGGTGAGGGTCAGGCTTCAGGGAAGGGTTAGGGTTAGGGTTCGGGCTAGGGTTAGGGTTAGGGGACGGGGACGGTTTAGGGTCCAGGTGAGGGTACGACAACGCTTTAGGGGGAGCGTACGTGTGAGGGCACTGGTTAGTATTAGCGTACGGGTTAGGATTAGGGGACGGGTGAGGGTCAGGCTTCGGGAAAGGGTTAGGGTTAGGGTTCGGGCTAAGGTTAGTGTTAGGGGACGGGGACGGTTTAGGGTCCAGGGGAGGATACGACAACACTTTAGGGGGAGCGTACGTGTGAGGGCGCGGGTTAGTGTTCGCGTACGGGTTAGGATTAGGGGACGGGTGAGGGTCAGGCTTCTGGGAAGGCTTAGGGTTAGGGTTCGGGCTAGGGTTAGGGTTAGGGGATGCGGACGGTGTAGGGTCCAGGGGAGGGTATGACAACGCTTTAGGGGGACCGTACGTGTGAGGGCGCTGGTTAGTGTTAGCGTACGGGTTAGGATTAGGGGACGGGTGAGGGTCAGGCTACGGGGAAGGGTTAGGGTTAGGGTTTGGGCTAGGGTTAGGGTTAGGGGATGGGGACGGTTTAGGGTCCAGGGGAGGGTACGACAACGCTTTAGGGGGACCGTACGTGTGAGGGCGCGGGTTAGTGTTAGCGTACGGGTTAGGATTAGGGGACGGGTGAGGGTCAGGCTTCGGGGAAGGGTTAGGGTTAGGGTTCGGGCTAGGGTTAGGGTTAGGGGACGGGGACGGTTTAGGGTCCAGGTGAGGGTGCGACAACGCTTTAGGGGGAGCGTACGTGTGAGGGCGCGGTTTAGGGTTAGCGTACGTGTTAGGATTAGGGGACGGGTGAGGGTCAGGCTTCGGGGAAGGGTTAGGGTTAGGGTTGGGGCTAGGGTAAGGGTTAGGGGACGGGGACGGTTTAGGGTCCAGGGGAGGGTACGACAACGCTTTAGGGGGAGCGTACGTGTGAGGGCACGGGTTAGTGTTAGTGTACGGGTTAGGATTAAGGGACGGGTGACAGTCAGCCTTCAGGGAAGGGTTAGGGTGAGGGTTCGGACTAGGGTTAGGGTTAGGGGAAGGGACGGTTTAGGATCCAGGGGAGGGTATGAGAACGATTTAGGTGGAGCGTACATGTGAGGGCGCGGGTTAGTGTTAGCGTACGGGTTAGGATTAGGGGACGGGTGAGGGTCAGGCTACGGGGAACGGTTAGGGTTAGGGTTCGGGCTAGGGTTAGGGTTAGGGGACGGGTATGGTTTAGGGTCCAGGGGAGGGTACGACAACGTATTAGGGGGAGCGTACGTGTGAGGGAGCGGGTTAGTGTTAGAGTACGGGTTAGGATTAGGGGACGGGTGAGGGTCAGGCTTCGGGGAAGGGTTAGGGTTAGGGTTCGGGCTAGGGTTAGGATTAGGGTACGGGGACGGTTTAGGGTCCAGGGGAGGGTACGACAACGCTTTAGGGGGAGCATACGTGTGAGGGCGCGGGTTAGGGTTAGCGTACGGGTTAAGATTAGGGGACGGGTGAGTGTCAGGCTTCGGGGAAGGGTTAGGGTTAGGGTTCGGGCTAGGGTTAGGGTTAGGGGACGGGGACGGTTTAGGGTCCAGGGGAGGGTACGACAACGCTTTAGGGGGAGCGTACGTGTGAGTGTGCGGGTTAGTGTTAGCGTACGGGTTAGGATTAGGGGACGGGTGAGGGACAGGCTTCGGGGAAGTGTTAGGGTTAGGGTTCGGGCTACGGTTAGGTTTAGGGGACGGGGACGGTTTAGGGTCCAGGGGAGGGTACGACAACGCTTTAGGGGGAGCATACGTGTGAGGGCGCGGGTTAGTGTTAGCGTACGGTTTAGGATTAGGGTACGGATGAGGGTCAGGCTTCGGGGAAGGGTTAGGTTTAGGCTTCGGGCTATGGTTAGGGTTAGGGGAAGGGGACGGTTTAGGGTGCAGGGGAGGGTACGACAACGCTATAGGGGTAGCTTACGTGTGAGGGCGCGGGTTAGTGTTAGAGTACGGGTTAGGATTAGGGGACGGGTGAGGGTCAGGCTTCGGGGAAGTGTTAGGGTTCGGGCTAGGGTTAGGGTTAGGGGACTGGGACGTTTTAGGGTCCAGGTGAGGGTACGACAACGCTTTAGGGGGAGCGTACGTGTGAGGGTGCGGGTTAGTGTTAGCGTACGGGTTAGAATTAGGGGACGGGTGAGTTTCAGGCTTCAGGGAAGGGTTGGGTTAGGGTTCGGGCTAGGGTTAGGGTTAGGGGACGGTGACGGTTTAGGGTCCAGGAGAGGGTACGACAACGCTTTAGGGGGAGCGTACGTGTGAGGGCGAGGGTTAGTGTTAGTGTAAGGGTTAGGATTAGGGGACGGGTGAGGGTCAGGCTTCGGGGAAGGGTTAGGGTTAGTGTTTGGAATATGGTTCGGGCTAGTGGACGGGGACGGTTTAGGGTCCAGGTGAAGGTACGACAAAGCTTTAGGAGGAGAGTACCTGTGAATGGGCGGGTTAGTGTTAGCGTACGGGTTAGAATTAGGGGACGGGTGAGGGTCAGGCTTCGGGTAAGTGTTAGGGTTAGGGTTCTGGCTAGGGTTAGGGTTGGGGGTGGGGAAGGTTTAGGGTCCTGTTGACGGTACGACAACGCTTTAGGGTGAGCGTACGTGTGAGGGCGCGGGTTAGTGTTAGCGTACGGGTGAGGATTAGGGGACGGGTGAGGGTCAGGCTTCGGGGAAGGGTTAGGGTTAGGGTTCGTGCTAGGGTTAGGGTTAGGGGACGGGGACTGTTTAGGGTCCAGGGGAGGGTACGACAACGCTTTACAGGGAGCGTACGTGTGAGGGCGCGGTTTAGTGTTAGCGTACGGGTTAGGATTAGGGGACGGGTGAGGGTCAGGCTTCGGGGAAGGGTTAGGGTTAGGGTTCGGGCTAGGGTTAGTGTTAGGGGACTGGAACGCTTTAGTGTCCAGGGAAGGGTACGACAACGCTTTACGGGGAGCGTACGTGTGAGGTCGCGGGTTAGTGTTAGAGTACGGGTTAGGATTAAGGGAGGGGTGAGGTCAGGTTTCGGGGAAGGGTTAGGGTTAGGGTTCGGGCTAGGGTTAGTGTTAGGGGACTGGGACGGATTAGGATCCAGGGGAGGGTACGACAATGCTTTAGGGGGAGCGTACGTGTGAGGGCGCGGTTTAGTGTTAGCGTACAGGTTAGGATTATGGGACGGGTGAGGGTCAGGCTTCGGGGAAGGGTTAGGGTTAGGGTTCGGGCTAGGGTTAGGGTTAGGGGACGGGGACGGTTTAGGGTCCAGAGGAGGGTACGACAACGCTTTAGGGGGAGCGTACGTGTGAGGGCGCAGGTTAGTGTTAGCGTACGGGTTAGATTTAGGGGACGGGTTAGGGTCAGGCTCCGGGGAAGAGTTAGGGTTAGGGTTCGGTCTAGGGTTAGGGTTAGGGGACGGGGACGTTTTAGGGTCCAGGGGAGGTTACGACAACGCTTTAGGGGGAGCGTACGTGTGAGGGCGCGGGTTAGTGTTAGCGTACGGGTGAGGATTAGGGGACGGGTGAGGTCAGGCTTCGGGGAAGGGTTAGGGTTAGGGTTCGGGCTAGGGTTAGGGTTAGGGGACGGGGACGGTTTAGGGTCCAGGTGAGGGTACGACAACGCTTTAGGGGGAGCGTACGTGTGAGGGCACTGGTTAGTATTAGCGTACGGGTTAGGATTAGGGGACGGGTGAGGGTCAGGCTTCGGGAAAGGGTTAGGGTTAGGGTTCGGGCTAAGGTTAGTGTTAGGGGACGGGGACGGTTTAGGGTCCAGGGGAGGATACGACAACACTTTAGGGGGAGCGTACGTGTGAGGGCGCGGGTTAGTGTTCGCGTACGGGTTAGGATTAGGGGACGGGTGAGGGTCAGGCTTCTGGGAAGGCTTAGGGTTAGGGTTCGGGCTAGGGTTAGGGTTAGGGGATGCGGACGGTGTAGGGTCCAGGGGAGGGTATGACAACGCTTTAGGGGGACCGTACGTGTGAGGGCGCTGGTTAGTGTTAGCGTACGGGTTAGGATTAGGGGACGTGTGAGGGTCAGGCTACGGGGAAGGGTTAGGGTTAGGGTTTGGGCTAGGGTTAGGGTTAGGGGATGGGGACGGTTTAGGGTCCAGGGGAGGGTACGACAACGCTTTAGGGGGACCGTACGTGTGAGGGCGCGGGTTAGTGTTAGCGTACGGGTTAGGATTAGGGGACGGGTGAGGGTCAGGCTTCGGGGAAGGGTTAGGGTTAGGGTTCGGGCTAGGGTTAGGGTTAGGGGACGGGGACGGTTTAGGGTCCAGGTGAGGGTGCGACAACGCTTTAGGGGGAGCGTACGTGTGAGGGCGCGGTTTAGGGTTAGCGTACGTGTTAGGATTAGGGGACGGGTGAGGGTCAGGCTTCGGGGAAGGGTTAGGGTTAGGGTTGGGGCTAGGGTAAGGGTTAGGGGACGGGGACGGTTTAGGGTCCAGGGGAGGGTACGACAACGCTTTAGGGGGAGCGTACGTGTGAGGGCACGGGTTAGTGTTAGTGTACGGGTTAGGATTAAGGGACGGGTGACAGTCAGCCTTCAGGGAAGGGTTAGGGTGAGGGTTCGGACTAGGGTTAGGGTTAGGGGAAGGGACGGTTTAGGATCCAGGGGAGGGTATGAGAACGATTTAGGTGGAGCGTACATGTGAGGGCGCGGGTTAGTGTTAGCGTACGGGTTAGGATTAGGGGACGGGTGAGGGTCAGGCTACGGGGAACGGTTAGGGTTAGGGTTCGGGCTAGGGTTAGGGTTAGGGGACGGGTATGGTTTAGGGTCCAGGGGAGGGTACGACAACGTATTAGGGGGAGCGTACGTGTGAGGGAGCGGGTTAGTGTTAGAGTACGGGTTAGGATTAGGGGACGGGTGAGGGTCAGGCTTCGGGGAAGGGTTAGGGTTAGGGTTCGGGCTAGGGTTAGGATTAGGGTACGGGGACGGTTTAGGGTCCAGAGGAGGGTACGACAACGCTTTAGGGGGAGCGTACGTGTGAGGGCGCAGGTTAGTGTTAGCGTACGGGTTAGATTTAGGGGACGGGTTAGGGTCAGGCTCCGGGGAAGAGTTAGGGTTAGGGTTCGGTCTAGGGTTAGGGTTAGGGGACGGGGACGTTTTAGGGTCCAGGGGAGGTTACGACAACGCTTTAGGGGGAGCGTACGTGTGAGGGCGCGGGTTAGTGTTAGCGTACGGGTGAGGATTAGGGGACGGGTGAGGTCAGGCTTCGGGGAAGGGTTAGGGTTAGGGTTCGGGCTAGGGTTAGGGTTAGGGGACGGGGACGTTTTAGGGTCCAGGTGAAGGTACCAAAACGCTTTAGTGGGAGCGTACATTTGAGGGCGTGAGTTAGTGTTAGCGTACGGGTTAGAATTAGGGGACGGGTGAGGGTCAGGCTTCGGGGAAGTGTTAGGGTTAGGGTTCGGGGACGGTGTAGGGTCCAGGGTAGGGTACGACAACGCTTTAGGGGGACCGTACGTGTGAGGGCGCGTGTTAGTGTTAGCGTACGGGTTAGGATTAGGGGACGGGTGAGCGTCAGGCTTCGGGGAAGGGTTAGGGTTAGGGTTCGGGCTAGGGTTAGGGTTAGGGGATGGGGACGGTTTAGGGTCCAGGGGAGGGTACGACAACGCTTTAGGGGGAGCGTAAATGTGAGGGCGCGGGTTAGTGTTAGCGTACGGGTTAGGATTAGGGGACGGGTGTGGGTCAGGCTTCGGGGAAGGGTTAGGGTTAGGGTTCGGGCTAGGGTTAGGGTTAGGGGACTGGGATGGTTTAGGGTCCAGGGGAGGGTACGACAACGCTTTAGGGGGAGCGTACTTGTGAGGGCGCAGGTTAGTGTTAGCGTACGGGTTAGGATTAGGGGACGGGTGAGGGTCAGGCTTAGGGGAAGGGTTAGGGTTAGGTTTTGGGCTAGGGTTAGGGTTAGGGGACTGGGACGCTTTAGGGTCCAGTGGAGGGTACGACAACGCTTTAGGTGGAGCGTACGTGTGAGGGCGCGGGTTAGTGTTAGCATACGGGTTAGGATTAGGGGACGGGTGAGGGTCAGGCTTCGGGGAAGTGTTAGGGTTAGGGTTCAGGCTAGGGTTAGGGTTTGGGGACGGGGACAGTTTAGGGTCCAGGAGAGGGTACGACAACGCTTTAGGGGGAGTGTACGTGTGAGGGCGCGTGTTAGTGTTAGCGTACGGGTTAGGATTAGGGGATGGGTGAGGTTCAGGCTTCAGGGAAGGGTTAGGGTTAGGGTTCAGGCTAGGGTTAGGGTTAGGGGACGGGGACGGTTTAGGGTCCAGGGGAGGGTACGACAACGCTTTAGGGGGAGCGTACGTGTGAGGGCGCTGGTTAGTGTTAGCGTACGGGTTAGGATTAGGGGACGGGTGAGGGTCAGGCTTCAGGGAAGTGTTAGGGTTAGGGTTCGGGCTAAGGTTAGGGTTAGGGGACGGGGACGGTTTAGGGTCCAGGGGAGGATACGACAACACTTTAGGGGGAGCGTACGTGTGAGGGCGCGGGTTAGTGTTAGCGTACGTGTTAGGATTAGGGGACGGGTGTGGGTCAGGCTTCGGGGAAGGGTTAGGGTTAGGGTTCGGGCTAGGGTTAGGGTTAGGGGACGGAGACGGTTTAGGGTCCAGGGGAAGGTACGACAACGCTTTAGGGGGAGCATACGTGTGAGGGCGCGGTTTAGGGTTAGCGTACGGTTTAGGATTAGGGGACGGGTGACGGTCAGGCTTCGGGGAAGGGTTAGGGTTAGGGTTAGGTCTAGGGTTAGGGTTAGGGGACGGGGACGGTTTAGGGTCCAGGGGAGGGTACGACAAGGCTTTAGGGGGAGCGTACGTGTGAGGGCGCGGGTTAGTGTTAGCGTACGGGTTAGGATTAGGGACGGGTGTGGGTCAGGCTTTTGGAAAGGGTTAGGGTTAGGGTTCGGGCTACGGTTAGGGTTAGGGGACTGGGACGGTTTAGGGTCCAGGGGAAGGTACGACAACGCTTTAGGGGGAGCATACGTGTGAGGGCGCGGTTTAGGGTTAGCGTACGGTTTAGGATTAGGGGACGGGTGAGGGTCAGGCTTCGGGGAAGGGTTAGGGTTAGGGTTAGGTCTAGGGTTAGGGTTAGGGGACGGGGACGGTTTAGGGTCCAGGGGAGGGTACGACAACGCTTTAGGGAGAGCGTACGTGTGAGGGCGCGGGTTAGTGTTAGCGTACGGGTTAGAATTAGGGGACGGGTGAGGGTCTGGCTTCGGGGAAGGGTTAGAGTTAGGTTTCGGGCTAGGGTTAGGGTTAGGGGACGGGGACGGTTTAGGGTCCAGGTGAGGGTACGACAACGCTTTAGTGGGAGCGTACGTGTGAGGGCGCGGGTTAGTTTTAGTGTACAGGTCAGGATTAGGGGACGGGTGAGGGTCAGGCTTCGGGGAAGGGTTAGGGTTAGGGTTCGGGCTAGGGTTAGGGTTTGGGGACGGGGACAGTTTAGGGTCCAGGAGAGGGTACGACAACGCTTTAGGGGGAGTGTACGTGTGAGGGCGCGTGTTAGTGTTAGCGTACGGGTTAGGATTAGGGGATGGGTGAGGGTCAGGCTTCAGGGAAGGGTTAGGGTTAGGGTTCGGGCTAGGGTTAGGGTTAGGGGACGGGGACGGTTTAGGGTCCAGGTGAGGGTATGACAACGCTGTAGGGGGAGCGTAGGTGTGAGGTCGCTGGTTAGTATTAGCGTACGGGTTAGGATTAGGGGACGGGTGAGGGTCAGGCTTCGGGGAAGTGTTAGGGTTAGGGTTCGGGCTCAGGTTAGTGTTAGGGGACGGGGACGGTTTAGGGTCCAGGGGAGGATACGACAACACTTTAGGGGGAGCGTACGTGTGAGGGAGCAGGTTAGTGTTCGCGTACGGGTTAGGATTAGGGGACGGGTGAGGGTCAGGCTTCTGGGAAGGCTTAGGGTTAGGGTTCGGGCTAGGGTTAGGGTTAGGGGATGGGGACGATGTAGGGTCCAGGGGAGGGTATGACAACGCTTTAGGGGGACCGTACGTGTGAGGGCGCTGGTTAGTGTTAGCGTACGGGTTAGGATTAGGGGACGGGTGAGGGTCAGGCTACGGGGAAGGGTTAGGGTTAGGGTTTGGGCTAGGGTTAGGGTTAGGGGACGGGGACGGTTTAGGTTCCAGTGGAGGGTACGACAACGCTTTACGGGGAGCGTACGTGTGAGGGCGCGGGTTAGTGTTAGCATACGGGTTAGGATTAGGGGACGGGTGAGGGTCAGGCTTCGGGGAATTGTTAGGGTTAGGGTTCGGGCTAGGGTTAGGGTTTGGGGACGGGGACAGTTTAGGGTCCAGGAGAGGGTACGAAAACGCTTTAGGGGGAGTGTACGTGTGAGGGCGCGTGTTATTATTAGCGTACGGGTTAGGATTAGGGGACGGGTGAGGGTCAGGCTTCGGGGAAGTGTTAGGGTTAGGGTTCGGGCTAGGGTTAGGGTTAGGGGACGGGGATGGTTTAGGGTCCAGGGGAGGGTACGACAACGTATTAGGGGGAGCGTACGTGTGAGGGCGCGGGTTAGTGTTAGAGTACGGGTTAGGATTAGGGGACGGGTGAGGGTCAACCTTCGGGGAAGGGTTAGGGTTAGGGTTCGGGCTAGGGTTAGGGTTAGGGGACGGGGACGGTTTAGGGTCCAGGGGAGGGTACGACAACGCTTTAGGGGGAGCATACGTGTGAGGGCGCGGGTTCGGGTTAGCGTACGGGTTAAGATTAGGGGACGGGTGAGTGTCAGGCTTCGGGGAAGGGTTAGGGTTAGGGTTCGGGCTAGGGTTAGGGTTAGGGGACTGGGACGGTTTAGGGTCCAGGGGAGGGTACGACAACGCTTTAGGGGGAGCGTACGTGTGAGTGTGCGGGTTAGTGTTAGCGTACGGGTTAGGATTAGGGGACGGGTGAGGGACAGGCTTCGGGGAAGGGTTAGGGTTAGGGTTCGGGCTAGGGTTAGGGTTAGGGGACGGGGACGGTTTAGGGTCCAGGGGAGGGTACGACAACGCTTAGGGGGAGCGTACGTGTGAGGGCGCAGGTTAGTGTTAGCGTACGGGTTAGGATTAGGGGACAGGTGAGGGTCAGGCTTCGGGGAAGGGTTAGGGTTAGGGTTCGGGCTAGGTTAGGGTTAGGGGATGGTTACGGTTTAGCGTCCAGGGGAGGTTACGACAACGCTTTAGGGGGATCGTACGTGTGAGGGAGCAGGTTAGTGTTAGCGTACGGGTTAGGATTAGGGGACGGGTGAGGGTCAGGCTTCGGGGAAGGGTTAGGGTTAGGGTTCGGGCTAGGGTTAGGGTTAGGGGACAGGGACGTTTTAGGGTCCAGGGGAGGGTACGACAACGCTTTAGGGGGACCGTACGTGTGAGGGCGTGGGTTAGTGTTAGCGTACGGGTTAGGATTAGGGAACGGGTGAGGGTCAGGCTTCGGGGAGGCGTTAGGGTTAGGGTTCGGGCTAGGGTTAGGGTTAGGGGACGGGGACGGTTTAGGGTCCAGGGGAGTGTACGACAACGCTTTAGGGGGAGCGTACGTGTGAGGGCGCGGGTTAGTGTTAGTGCACGGGTTAGGATTAGGGGACGGTTGAGGGTCAGGCTTCGGGGAAGTGTTAGGGTTAGGGTTCGGGCTAGGGTTAGGGTTAGGGGACTGGGACGGTTTAGGGTCCAGGGGAGGGTACGACAACGCTTTAGGGGGAGCGTACGTTTGAGGGCGCGGGTTAGTGTTAGCGTACGGGTTACGATTAGGGGACGGGTCAGGGTCAGGCATCAGGGAAGTGTTAGGGTTAGGGTTCGGGCTAGGGTTAGGTTTAGGGGACGGGGACGGTTTAGGGTCCAGGGGAGGGTACGACAACGCTTTAGGGGGAGCGTACGTGTGAGGGCGCGGGTTAGTGTTAGCGTACGGGTTAGGATTAGGGTACGGATGAGGGTCAGGCTTCAGGGAAGTGTTAGGTTTAGGCTTCGGGCTATGGTTAGGGTTAGGGGAAGGGGACGGTTTAGGGTGCAGGAGAGGGTACGACAACGCTATAGGGGTAGCTTACGTGTGAGGGCGCGGGTTAGTGTTAGAGTACAGGTTAGGATTAGGGGACAGGTGAGGGTCAGGCTTCGGGGAAGTGTTAGGGTTCGGGCTAGGGTTAGGGTTAGGGGACTGGGACGTTTTAGGGTCCAGGTGAGGGTACGACAACGCTTTAGGGGGAGCGTACGTGTGAGGGCGCGGGTTAGTGTTACCGTAAGGGTTAGGATTAGGGGACGGGTGAGGGTCAGGCTTCGGGGAAGGGTTAGGGTTAGTGTTTGGAATATGGTTCGGGCTAGTGGACGGGGACGGTTTAGGGTCCAGGTGAAGGTACGACAAAGCTTTAGGAGGAGAGTACCTGTGAATGGGCGGGTTAGTGTTAGCGTACGGGTTAGAATTAGGGGACGGGTGAGGGTCAGGCTTCGGGTAAGTGTTAGGGTTAGGGTTCTGGCTAGGGTTAGGGTTGGGGGTGGGGAAGGTTTAGGGTCCTGTTGAGGGTACGACAACGCTTTAGGGTGAGCGTACATGTGAGGGCGCGGGTTAGTGTTAGCGTACGGTTTAGGATTTGGGGACGGGTGAGGGTAAGGCTTCGGGGAAATGTTAGGGTTAGGGTTCGGGCTAGGAATACGGTTAGGGGACGGGGACGGTTTAGGGTCCAGGTGAGGGTACGACAACGCTTTAGGGGCAGCGTACGTGTGAGGGTGCGGGTTAGTGTTAGCGTACGGGTTAGGATTAGGGGCCTGGTGAGGGTCAGGCTTTGGGGAAGGGTTAGGGTTACGGTTAGGTTTAGGGTTAGGGTTAGGGGACGGGGACGGTTTAGGGTCCAGGGGAGGGTATGACAACACTTTAGGGGGAGCATACGTCTGAGGGCGCGTGTTAGTGTTAGCGTACGGGTTAGGATTAGGGGACGGGTGAGGGTCAGGCTTCGGGGAAGGGTTAGGGTTAGGGTTCGGGGACGGTGTAGGGTCCAGGGTAGGGTACGACAACGCTTTAGGGGGACCGTACGTGTGAGGGCGCGGATTAGTGTTAGCGTACGGGTTAGGATTAGGGGACGGGTGAGCGTCAGGCTTCGGGGAAGGGTTAGGGTTAGGGTTCGGGCTAGGGTTAGGGGACAGTTTAGGGTCCAGGGGAGGGTACGACAACGCTTTAGGTGGAGCGTAAGTGTGAGGGCGCGGGTTAGTGTTAGCGTACGGGTTAGGATTAGGGGACGGGTGAGGGTCAGGTTTCAGGGAAGGGTTAGGGTTAGGGTTCGGGCTAGGGTTAGGGTTAGGGGACGGGGACGGTGTAGGGTCCAGGGGAGGGTACGACAACGCTTTAGGGGGACCGTACGTGTGAGGGCGCGGGTTAGTGTTAGCGTACGGGTTAGGATTATGGGACGGATGAGGGTCAGGCTTCGGGGAAGGGTTAGGGTTAGGGTTCGGGCTAGGGTTACGGTTAGGGGACGGGGACGGTTTAGGGTCCAGGGGAGGTTACGACAACGCTTTAGGGGGAGCGTATGTGTGAGGGCGCGGTATAGGGTTAGCGTACGTGTTAGGATTAGGGGACGGGTGAGGGTCAGGCTTCGCGGAAGGGTTAGGGTTAGGGTTCGGGCTAGGGTTAGGGTTAGGGGACGGGGACGGTTTAGGGTCCAGGGGAGTGTACGACAACGCCTTAGGGGGAGCGTACGTGCGAGGGCGCGGGTTAGTGTTAGCGTATGGGTTAGGATTAGGTGACGGGTGAGGGTCAGGCTTCGGGGAAGGGTTAGGGTTAGGGTTAGGGTTCGGGCTAGGGTTAGGGTTAGGGGACGGGACGGTTTAGGGTCCAGGGGAGAGTACGACAACGCTTTAGGGGGAGCGTACGTGTGAGGGCGCGGGTTAGTGTTAGCGTACGGGTTAGGATTAGGGGACGGGTGAGGGTCAGGCTTCGGGGAAGGGTTAGGGTTAGGGTTCGGGCTAGGGTTAGGGTTAGGGTACGGGGACGGTTTCGGGTCCAGGGGAGGGTACGACAACGCTTTAGGGGGAGCGTACGTGTGAGGGCGCCTTGTTAGTCTTAGCGTACGGGTTAGGATTAGGGGACGGGTGAGGGTCCGGCTTCAGGGAAGGGTTAGGGTTAGGGTTCGATCTAGGGTTAGTGTTAGGGGACTGGGACGTTTTAGGGTTCAGGGGAGGGTACGACAACGCTTTATGGGGATCGTAGGTGTGAGGGCGCGGGTTAGTGTTAGCCTACGGGTTAGGATTAGGGGACGGGTGAGGGTCAGGCTTCGGGGAAGGGTTAGGGTTAGGGTTCGGGCTAGGGTTAGGGTTAGGGGACGGGGACGGTGTAGGGTCCAGGGGAGGGTACGACAACGCTTTAGGGGGAGCTTACGTGTGAGGGCGCGGGTTAGTGTTATCGTACGGGTTAGGATTAGGGGACGGGTGAGGGTCAGGCTTCGGGGAAGGGCTAGGGTTAGGTTTCGGGCTAGGGTTTCGGTTAGGTGACAGGGACGTTTTAGGGTTCAGGTGAGGGTACGAGAACGCTTTAGGGGGAGCGTACGTGTGAGGGCGCGGGTTAGTGTTAGCGTACGGTTTAGAATTAGGGGACGGGTGAGGGTCTGGCTTCGGGGAAGTGTTAGAGTTAGGGTTCGGGCTGGGGTTAGGGTTAGGGGACGGGGACGGTTTAGGGTCCAGGGGAGGGTACGACAACGCTTTAGGGGGAGCGTACGTGTGAGGGCGCGGGTTAGTGTTAGCGTACGGGTTAGGATTAGGGGACGGGTGAGGGTCAGGCTTCGGGGAAGGGTTAGGGTTAGGGTTCTGGCTAGGGATAGGGTTAGGGGACGGGGACCGTGTAGGGTCCAGGGGAGGGTACGACAACCGTTAGGGGGACCGTACGTGTGAGGGCGCGGGTTAGTGTTAGTGTACGGGTTAGGAATAGGGGACGGGTGAGGGTCAGGCTTCGGGGAAGGGTTAGGGTTAGGGTTCGGGCTAGGGTTAGTGTTAGGGGACGGGGACGGTTTAGGGCCAGGGGAGGGTACGACAACGCTTTAGGGGGAGCGTACGTGTGAGGGCGCGGGTTAGTGTTTGCGTACGGGTCAGGCTTAGGGGTCGGCTGAGGGTCAGGCTTCGGGGAATGGTTAGGGTTAGGGTTGGGGCTAGGGTAAGGGTTAGGGGACGTGGACGGTTTAGGGTCAGGGGAGGGTACGACAACGCTTTTGGGGGAGCGTACGTGTGAGGGCACGGGTTAGTGTTAGTATACGGGTTAGGATTAGGGGACGGGTGAGGGTCAGGCTTCAGGGAAGGGTTAGGGTTAGGGTTCGGGCTAGGGTTAGGGTTAGGGGAAGGGACGGTTTAGGATCCAGGGGAGGGTATGACAACGATTTAGGTGGAGCGTACATGTGAGGGCGCGGGTTAGTGTTAGCGTACGGGTTAGGATTAGGGGACGGGTGAGGGTCAGGCTACGGGGAACGGTTAGGGTTAGGGTTCGGGCTAGGGTTAGGGTTAGGGGACGGGGATGGTTTAGGGTCCAGGGGAGGGTACGACAACGTATTAGGGGGAGCGTACGTATGAGGGCGCGGGTTAGTGTTAGAGTACGGGTTAGGATTAGGGGACGGGTGAGGGTCAGGCTTCGGGGAAGGGTTAGGGTTAGGGTTCGGGCTAGGGTTAGGGTTAGGGGACGGGGACGGTTTAGGGTCCAGGGGAGGGTACGACAACGCTTTAGGGGGAGCATACGTGTGAGGGCGCGGGTTAGGGTTAGCGTACGGGTTAAGATTAGGGGACGGGTGAGTGTCAGGCTTCGGGGAAGTGTTAGGGTTAGGGTTCGGGCTAGGGTTAGGGTTAGGGGATGGGGACAGTTTAGGGTCCAGGGGAGGGTACGACAACGCTTTAGGGGGAGCGTACGTGTGATTGTGCAGGTTAGTGTTAGCGTACGGGTTAGGATTAGGGGACGGGTGAGGGACAGGCTTCGGGGAAGGGTTAGGGTTAGGGTTCGGGCTATGGTTAGGGTTAGGGGACGGGGACGGTTTAGGGTCCAGTGGAGGGTATGACAACGCTTTAGGGGGAGCGTACGTGTGAGGGCGCGGGTTAGTGTTAGCGTACGGGTTAGTATTAGGGGACAGGTGAGGGTCAGGCTTCGGGGAAGTGTTCGGGTTAGGGTTCGGGCTAGGTTAGGGTTAGGGGATGGTTACGGTTTAGGGTCCAGGGGAGGTTACGACAACGCTTTAGGGGGATCGTACGTGTGAGGGAGCGGGTTAGTGTTAGCGTACGGGTTAGGATTAGGGGACGGGTGAGGGTCAGGCTTCGGGGAAGCTTTAGGGTTAGGGTTCGGGCTAGGGTTAGGGTTAGGGGACGGGGACGGTTTAGGGTCCAGGTGAGGGTACGACAACGCTTTAGGGGGAGCGTACGTGTGAGGGCGCGGGTTAGTGTTAGCATACGGGTTAGGATTAGGGGACGGGTGAGGGTCAGGCTTCGGGGAAGGGTTAGGGTTAGGGTTCGGGCTAGGGTTAGGGTTAGGGGACAGGGACGTTTTAGGGTCCAGGGGAGGGTACGACAACGCTTTAGGGGGACCGTACGTGTGAGGGCGTGGGTTAGTGTTAGCGTACGGGTTAGGATTAGGGAACGGGTGAGGGTCAGGCTTCGGGGAAGCGTAAGGGTTAGGGTTCGGGCTAGGGTTAGGGTTAGGGGACGGGGACGGTTTAGGGTCCAGGGGAGTGTACGACAACGCTTTAGGGGGAGCGTACGTGTGAGGGCGCGGGTTAGTGTTAGTGCACGGGTTAGGATTAGGGGACGGTTGAGGGTCAGGCTTCGGGGAAGTGTTAGGGTTAGGGTTCGGGCTAGGGTTAGGGTTAGGGGACTGGGACGGTTTAGGGTCCAGGGGAGGGTACGACAATGCTTTAGGGGGAGCGTACGTTTGAGGGCGCGGGTTAGTGTTAGCGTACGGGTTACGATTAGGGGACGGGTGAGGGTCAGGCTTCGGGGAAGGGTTAGGGTTAGGGTTCGGGCTAGGGTTAGGGTTAGGGGACGGGGACGGTTTAGGGTCCAGGGGAGGGTACGACAATGCTTTAGGGGGAGCGTACGTGTGAGGGCGCAGGTTAGTGTTAGCGTACGGGTTAGGATTAGGGTACGGATGAGGGTCAGGCTTCGGGGAAGGGTTAGGTTTAGGCTTCGGGCTATGGTTAGGGTTAGGGGACGGGGACGGTTTAGGGTGCAGGGGAGGGTACGACAACGCTATAGGGGTAGCATACGTGTGAGGGCGCGGGTTAGTGTTAGAGTACGGGTTAGGATTAGGGGACGGGTGAGGGTCAGGCTTCGGGGAAGGGTTAGGGTTCGGGCTATGGTTAGGGTTAGGGGACTGGGACGTTTTAGGGTCCAGGTGAGGGTACGACAACGCTTCAGGGGGAGCGTACGTGTGAGGGTGCGGGTTAGTGTTAGCGTACGGGTTAGAATTAGGGGACGGGAGAGGTTCAGGCTTCGGGGAAGGGTTGGGTTAGGGTTCGGGCTAGGGTTAGGGTTAGGGGACGGAGACGGTTTCGGGTCCAGGAGAGGGTACGACAACGCTTTAGGGGGAGTGTACGTGTGAGGGCGCCTTGTTAGTCTTAGCGTACGGGTTAGGATTAGGGGACGGGTGAGGGTCAGGCTTCGGGGAAGGGTTAGGGTTAGCGTTCGATCTAGGGTTAGGGTTAGGGGACTGGGACGTTTTAGGGTTCAGGGGAGGGTACGACAACGCTTTAGGGGGATCGTAGGTGTGAGGGCGCGGGTTAGTGTTAGCCTACGGGTTAGGATTAGCGGACGGGTGAGGGTCAGGCTTCGGGGAAGGGTTAGGGTTAGGGTTCGGGCTAGGGTTAGGGTGAGGGGACGGGGACGGTTTAGGGTGCAGGGGAGGGTACGACAACGCTTTAGGGGGAGCGTACGTGTGAGGGCGCGGGTTAGTGTTATCGTACGGGTTAGGATTAGGGGACGGGTGAGGGTCAGGCTTCGGGGAAGGGTTAGGGTTAGGTTTCGGGCTAGGGTTACGGTTAGGGGACAGGGACGTTTTAGGGTTCAGGTGAGGGTACGACAACGCTTTAGGGGGAGCGTACGTGTGAGGGCGCGGGTTAGTGTTAGCGTACGGTTTAGAATTAGGGGACGGGTGAGGGTCTGGCTTCGGGGAAGGGTTAGAGTTAGGGTTCGGGCTAGGGTTAGGGTTAGGGGACGGGGACGGTTTAGGGTCCAGGGGAGGGTATGACAACGCTTTAGGGGGAGCGTACGTGTGAGGGCGCGGGTTAGTGTTAGCGTACGATTTGGATTAGGGGACGGGTGAGGGTCAGGCTTCGGGGAAGGGTTAGGGTTAGGGTTCGGGCTAGGGTTAGGGTTAGGGGACGGGGACGGTTTAGGGTCCAGGTGATGGTACGACAACGCTTTAGGGGGAGCGTACGTGTGAGGGCGCGGTTTAGGGTTAGCGTACAGGTTAGGATTAGGGGACGGGTGAGGGTCAGGCTTCGGGGAAGGGTTAGGGTTAGGGTTCGGGCTAGGGTTAGGGGACGGTTTAGGGTCCAGGGGAGGGTACGACAGCGCTTTAGGGGGAGCGTACGTGTGAGGGCGGAGTATAGGGTTAGCGTACGGGTTAGGATTAGGGGACGGGTGAGGGTCAGGCTTCGGGGAAGGGTTAGGGTTAGGGTTCGGGCTAGGGTTAGGGTTAGGGGATGGGGACGGTTTAGGGTCCAGGGGAGGGTACGACAACGCTTTAGGGGGAGCATACGCGTGAGGGCGCGGGTTAGTGTTAGCCTACGCGTGAGGATTAGGGGACGGGTGAGGGTCAGGCTTCGGGGAAGGGTTAGGGTTAGGGTTCGGGCTAGGGTTAGGGTTAGGGGACTGGGACGGTTTAGGGTCCAGGGGAGGGTACGACAACGCTTTAGGGGGAGCGTAAGTGTGAGGGCGCGGGTTAGTGTTAGCGTACGGGTTAGGATTAGGGGACGGGTGAGGGTCAGGTTTCAGGGAAGGGTTAGTGTTAGGGTTCGGGCTAGGCTTAGGGTTAGAGGACGGGGACGGTGTAGGGTCCAGGGGAGGGTACGACAACGCTTTAGGGGGACCGTACGTGTGAGGGCGCGGGTTAGTGTTAGCGTACGGGTTAGGATTATGGGACGGACGAGTGTCAGGCTTCGGGGAAGGGTTAGGGTTCGGGCTAGGGTTAGGGTTAGGGGACGGGGACGGTTTAGGGTCCAGGGGAGGTTTCGACAACGCTTTAGGGGGAGCGTATGTGTGAGGGCGCGGTATAGGGTTAGCGTACGTGTTAGGATTAGGGGACGGGTGAGGGTCAGGCTTCGGGGAAGGGTTAGGGTTAGGGTTCGGGCTATGGTTAGGGTTAGGGGACGGGGACGGTTTAGGGTCCAGGGGAGGGTACGACAACGCTTTAGGGGGAGCATACGTGCGAGGGCGCGGGTTAGTGTTAGCGTACGGGTTAGGATTAGGGGACGGGTGAGGGTCAGCCTTCGGGGAAGTGTTAGGGTTAGGGTTAGGGTACGGGCTAGGGTAAGGGTTAGGGGACGGGACGGTTTAGGGTCCAGGGGAGGGTACGACAACGCTTTAGGGGGAGCGTACGTGTGAGGGCGCGGGTTAGTGTTAGCGTACGGGTTAGGATTAGGGGACGGGTGAGGGTCTGGCTTCGGGGAAGGGTTAGAGGTAGGGGTCGGGCTAGGGTTAGGGTTAGGGGACGGGGACGGTTTAGGGTCCAGGGGAGGGTACGACAACGCTTTATGGGGAGCGTACGTGTGAGGGCGCGGGTTAGAGTTAGCGTACGGGTTAGGATTAGGGGACGGGTGAGGGTCAGGCTTCGGGGAAGGGTTAGGGTTAGGGTTCGGTCTAGGGTTAGGGTTAGGGGACGGGGACGGTTTAGGGTCCAGGGGAGGTTACCACAACGCTTTAGGGGGAGCGTACGTGTGAGGGCGCGGGTTAGTGTTAGCGTACGGGTTAGGATTAGGGGACGGGTGAGGGTCAGGCTTCGGGGAAGGGTTAGGGTTAGGGTTCGGGCTAGGGTTAGGGTTAGGGGACGGGGACGGTTTAGGGTCAGGGGAGGGTACGACAACGATTTAGGGGGAGCGTACGTGTGAGGGCGCGGGTTAGTGTTAGCGTACGGGTTAGGATTAGGGAACGGGTGAGGGTCAGGCTTCGGGGAAGGGTTAGGGTTAGGGTTCAGGCTGGGTTAGTGTTAGGGGACGGGGACGGTTTAGGGTCCAGGGGAGGGTACGACAACGCTTTAGGGGAATCGTACGTGTGAGGGCGCGGGTTAGTGTTAGCGTACGTGTTAGGATTAGGGGAAGGTTGAGGTTCAGGCTTCGGGGAAGGGTTAGGGTTAGAGTTGGGTCTAGGGTTAGGGTTAGGGGACGGGGACGGTTTAGGGTCCAGGGGAGGGTACGACAACGCTTTAGGGGGACAGTACGTGTGAGGGCGTGGGTTAGTGTTAGCGTACGGGTTAGGATTAGGGAACGGGTGAGGGTCAGGCTCCGGGGAGGCGTTAGGGTTAGGGTTCGGGCTAGGGTTAGGGTTAGGGGACGGGGACGGTTTAGGGTCCAGGGGAGTGTACGACAACGCTTTAGGGGGAGCGTACGTGTGAGGGCGCGGGTTAGTGTTAGTGCACGGGTTAGGATTAGGGGACGGTTGAGGGTCAGGCTTCGGGGAAGTGTTAGGGTTAGGGTTCGGGCTAGGGTTAGGGTTAGGGGACTGGGACGGTTTAGGGTCCAGGGGAGGGTACGACAACGCTTTAGGGGGAGCGTACGTTTGAGGGCGCGGGTTAGTGTTAGCGTACGGGTTACGATTAGGGGACGGGTGAGGGTCAGGCTTCGGGGAAGTGTTAGGGTTAGGGTTCGGGCTAGGGTTAGGTTTAGGGGACGGGGACGGTTTAGGGTCCAGGGGAGGGTACGACAACGCTTTAGGGGGAGCGTACGTGTGAGGGCGCGGGTTAGTGTTAGCGTACGGGTTAGGATTAGGGTACGGATGAGGGTCAGGCTTCGGGGAAGGGTTAGGTTTAGGCTTCGGGCTATGGTTAGGGTTAGGGGACGGGGACGGTTTAGGGTGCAGGGGAGGGTACGACAACGCTATAGGGGTAGCGTACGTGTGAGGGCGCGGGTTAGTGTTAGAGTACGGGTTAGGATTAGGGGACGGGTGAGGGTCAGGCTTCGGGGAAGGGTTAGGGTTAGGGTTCGATCTAGGGTTAGGGTTAGGGGACTGGGACGTTTTAGGGTTCAGGGGAGTGTACGACAACGCTTTAGGGGGATCGTAGGTGTGAGGGCGCGGGTTAGTGTTAGCCTACGGGTTAGGATTAGGGGACGGGTGAGGGTCAGGCTTCGGGGAAGGGTTAGGGTTAGGGTTCGGGCTAGGGTTAGGGTTAGGGGACGGGGACGGTTTAGGGTCCAGGGGAGGGTACGACAACGCTTTAGGGGGAGCGTACGTGTGAGGGCGCGGGTTAGTGTTATCGTACGGGTTAGGATTAGGGGACGGGTGAGGGTCAGGCTTCGGGGAAGGGCTAGGGTTAGGTTTCGGGCTAGGGTTACGGTTAGGGGACAGGGACGTTTTAGGGTTCAGGTGAGGGTACGACAACGCTTTAGGGGGAGCGTACGTGTGAGGGCGCGGGTTAGTGTTAGCGTACGGTTTAGAATTAGGGGACGGGTGAGGGTCTGGCTTCGGGGAAGGGTTAGAGTTAGGGTTCGGGCTAGGGTTAGGGTTAGGGGACGGGGACGGTTTAGGGTCCAGGGGAGGGTACAACAACGCTTTAGGGGGAGCGTACGTGTGAGGGCGCGGGTTAGTGTTAGCGTACGGGTTAGGATTAGGGGACGGGTGAGGGTCAGGCTTCGGGGAAGGGTTAGGGTTAGGGTTCTGGCTAGGGATAGGGTTAGGGGACGGGGACCGTGTAGGGTCCAGGGGAGAGTACGACAACCGTTAGGGGGACCGTACGTGTGAGGGCGCGGGTTAGTGTTAGCGTACGGGTTAGGAATAGGGGACGGGTGAGGGTCAGGCTTCGGGGAAGGGTTAGGGTTAGGGTTCGGGCTAGGGTTAGGGTTAGGGGACGGGGACGGTTTAGGGCCAGGGGAGGGTACGACAACGCTTTAGGGGGAGCGTACGTGTGAGGGCGCGGGTTAGTGTTAGAATACGGGTTAGGATTAGGGGACGGGTGAGGGTCAGGCTTCGGGGAAGTGTTAGGGTTAGGGTTCGGGCTAGGGTTAGGGTTTGGGGACGGGGACAGTTTAGGGTCCAGGAGAGGGTACGAAAACGCTTTAGGGGGAGTGTACGTGTGAGGGCGCGTGTTAGTGTTAGCGTACGGGTTAGGATTAGGGGATGGGTGAGAGTCAGGCTTCGGGGAAGGGTTAGGGTTAGGGTTCGGGCTAGGGTTAGGGTTAGGGGACTGGGACGGTTTAGGGTCCAGGGGAGGGTACGACAACGCTTTAGGGGGAGCGTACGTGTGAGGGCGCGGGTTAGTGTTAGCCTACGCGTTAGGATTAGGGGACGGGTGAGGGTCAGGCTTCGGGGAAGGGTTAGGGTTAGGGTTCAGGCTAGGGTTAGGGTTAGGGGACGGGGACGGTTTAGGGTCCAGGGGAGGGTACGACAACGCTTTAGGGGGAGCATACGTGTGAGGGCGCGGGTAAGTGTTAGCGTACGGGTTAGGATTAGGGGACGGGTGAGGGTCAGGCTTCGGGGAAGGGTTAGGGTTAGGGTTCGGGCTACGGTTAGGGTTAGGGGACAGGGACGGTGTAGGGTCCAGGGGAGGGTACGACAACCGTTATGGGGACCGTACGTGTGAGGGCGCGGGTTAGTGTTAGCGTACGGGTTAGGATTAGGGGACGGGTGAGGGTCAGGCTTCGGGGAAGGGTTAGGGTTAGGGTTCAGGCTAGGGTTAGGGTTAGGGGACGGGGACGGTTTAGGGTCCAGGTGAGGGTACGACAACGCTTTAGGGGGAGCGTACGTGTGAGGGCGCGGTTTAGGGTTAGCGTACAGGTTAGGATTAGGGGACGGGTGAGGGTCAGGCTTCGGGGAAGGGTTAGGGTTAGGGTTCAGGCTAGGGTTAGGGTTAGGGGACGGGGACGGTTTAGGGTCCAGGGGAGAGTACGACAACGCTTTAGGGGGAGCGTACGTGTGAGGGCGCGGGTTAGTGTTTGCGTACGGGTGAGGCTTAGGGGTCGGCTGAGTGTCAGGCTTCGGGGAAGGGTTAGGGTTAGGGTTGGGGCTAGGGTAAGGGTTAGGGGACGTGGACGGTTTAGGGTCAGGGGAGGGTACGACAACGCTTTTGGGGGAGCGTACGTGTCAGGGCACCGGTTAGTGTTAGTGTACGGGTTAGGATTAGGGGACGGGTGAGGGTCAGGCTTCAGGGAAGGGTTAGGGTTAGGGTTCGGGCTAGGGTTAGGGTTAGGGGAAGGGACGGTTTAGGATCCAGGGGAGGGTATGACAAAGATTTAGGGGGAGCTTACATGTGAGGGCGCGGGTTAGTGTTAGCGTACGGGTTAGGATTAGGGGACGGGTGAGGGTCAGGCTACGGGGAACGGTTAGGGTTAGGGTTCGGGCTAGGGATAGGGTTAGGGGACGGGGATGGTTTAGGGTCCAGGGGAGGGAACGACAACGTATTAGGGGGAGCGTACGTGTGAGGGCGCGGGTTAGTGTTAGAGTACGGGTTAGGATTAGGGGACGGGTGAGGGTCAGGCTTCGGGGAAGGGTTAGGGTTAGGGTTCGGGCTAGGGTTAGGGTTAGGGGACGGGGACGGTTTAGGGTCCAGGGGAGGGTACGACAACGCTTTAGGGGGAGCATACGTGTGAGGGCGCGGGTTAGGGTTAGCGTACGGGTTAAGATTAGGGGATGGGTGAGGGTCAGGCTTCGGGGAAGGGTTAGAGTTAGGGTTCGGGCTAGGGTTAGGGTTAGGGTTCGGGGACGGTGTAGGGTCCAGGGGAGGGTACGACAACGCTTTAGGGGGACCGTACCTGTGAGGGCGTGGATTAGTGTTAGCGTACGGGTTAGGATTAGGGGACGGGTGAGCGTAAGGTTCGGGGAAGGGTTAGGGTTAGGGTTCGGGCTAGGGTTAGGGGACGGTTTAGGGTCCAGGGGAGGGTACGACAACGCTTTATGGGGAGCGTACGTGTGAGGGCGCGGGTTAGTGTTAGCCTACGGGTGAGGATTATGGGTCGGCTGAGGGTCAGGCTTCGGGGAAGGGTTAGGGTTAGGGTTGGGGCTAGGGTTAGGGTTAGGGGACGGGGACGGTTTAGGGTCCAGGGGAGGGTACGACAATGCTTTAGGGGGAGCGTACGTGTGAGGGCGCGGGTTAGTGTTAGTGTACGGGTTAGGATTGGGGACGGGTGAGGGTCAGGCTTCAGGGAAGGGTTAGGGTTAGGGTTCGGACTATGGTTAGTGTTAGGGAACGGGCACGGTTTAGGGTCCAGGTGAGGGTACCACAACGCTTTAGTGGGAGCGTACATTTGAGGGCGGGGTTTAGTGTTAGCGTATGGCTTAGGATTAGGGGACCGGTGAGGGTCAGGCCTCGGGGAAGGGTTAGGGTTAGTGTTTGGGCTAGGCTTAGGGTTAGGGGACGGGGACGGTTTAGGGTCCACGGGAGGGTACGACAAAGCTTTAGGGGGAGCGTACGTGTGAGGGCGCGAGTTAGGGTTAACGTACGGGTTAGGATTAGGGGACGGGTGAGGGTCAGGCTTCGGGGAAGGGTTAGGGTTAGGGTTCGGGCTAGGGTTAGGATTAGGGGACGGGGACGGTTTAGGGTCCAGGTGAGGGTACCACAACGCTTTAGTGGGAGCGAACATTTGAGGGCGGGGTTTAGTGTTAGCGTACGGGTTAGGATTAAGGGCCGGGTGAGGGTCAGGCTTCGGGGAAGTGTTAGGGTTAGGGTTCGGGCTATGGTTAGGGTTAGGGAATGGGGACGGTTTAGGGTCCAGGTGAGGGTATGACAACGCTTTAGGGGGAGCGTACGTGTGAGGGCGCGGGTTAGGGTTAGCGTATGGGTTAGAATTAGGGGACGGGTGAGGGTCAGGCTTCGGGGAAGGGTTGGGTTAGGGTTCGGGCTAGGGTTAGGGTTAGGGGACGGGGACGGTTTAGGGTCCGGGTGAGGGTACGAGAACGCTTTAGGGGGAGTGTACATGTGAGGGCGCGGGTTATTGTTAGCGTACGGGTTAGGATTAGGGGACGGGTGAGGGTCAGGCTTTGGGGAAGGGTTAGGGTTTGGAATATCGTTAGGGCTAGGGGACGGGGCCGGTTTAGGGTCCAGGTGAAGGTACGACAACGCTTTAGGAGGAGAGTACCTGTGAATGCGCGGGCTAGTGTTAGCGTACGGGTTAGAATTAGGGGACGGGTGAGGGTCAGGCTTCGGGTAAGTGTTAGGGTTAGGGTTCTGGCTAGGGTTAGGGTTAGGGGATGGGGAAGGTTTAGGGTCCTGTTTAGGGTACGACAACGCTTTAGGGTGAGGATACGTGTGAGGGCGCGGGTTAGTGTTAGCGTACGGTTTAGGATTAGGGGACGGGTGAGGGTAAGGCTTCTGGGAAGTGTTAGCGTTAGGGTTCGGGCTAGGGATACGGTTAGGGGACGTGGACGGTTTAGGGTCCAGGTGAGGGTACGACAACGCTTTAGGGTGAGGATACGTGTGAGTGTGCGGGTTAGTGTTAGCGTACGGGTTAGGAGTAGGGGCCTGGTGAGGGTCAGGCTTTGGGGAAGGGTTAGGGTTAGGGTTAGGTTTAGGGTTAGGGTTAGGGGACGGGGATGGTTTAGGGTCCAGGGGAGGGTATGACAACACTTTAGGGGGAGCATACGTCTCAGGGCACGTGTTAGTGTTTGCGTGTTGGTGAGGATTAGGGGACGGGTGAGGGTCAGGCTTCGGGGAAGGGTTAGGGTTAGGGTTCGGGCTAGGGTTAGGGTTAGGGGACTGGGATGGTTTAGGGTCCAGGGGAGAGTACGACAACGCTTTAGGGGGAACGTAGGCTTGCTGGCGTGGGTTAGTGTTAGCGTACGGGTTTGGATTAGGGGACGGGTGAGGGTCAGGCTTCAGGGAAGGGTTAGGGTTAGGTTTCGGGCTAGGGTTAGGGTTAGGGGACTGGGACGGTTTAGTGTCCAGGGGAGGGTACGACAACGCTTTAGGGGGAGTGTACGTGTGAGGGCGCGGGTTAGTGTTAGCGTACGGGTTAGGATTAGGGGACGGGTGAGGGTCAGGCTTCGGGGAAGGGTTAGGGTTAGGGTTCGGGCTAGGGTTAGGGTTAGGGGACGGGGACGGTGTAGGGTCCAGGGGAGGGTAAGACAACATTTTAGTGGGACCGTACGTGTGAGGGCGTGGGTTAGTGTTAGCGTACGGGTTAGTATTAGGGGCCGGGTGAGCGTCAGGCTTCGGGGAAGTGTTAGGGTTAGGGTTCGGGCTAGGGTTAGGGTTAGGAGACGGGGACGGTTTAGGGTCCAGGGGAGGGTACGACAACGCTTTAGGGGGAGCGTACGTTTGAGGGCGCGGGTTAGTGTTAGCGTACGGGTTAGGATTAGGGGACGGGTTAGTGTGAGGCTTCGGGGAAGGGTTAGGGTTAGGGTTCGGGCTAGGGTTAGGGTTAGGGGACAGGGACGTTTTAGGGTCCAGGGGAGTGTACGACAACGCTTTAGGGGGAGCGTTCGTGTGAGGGCGCGGGTTAGTGTTCGCGTACGGGTTAGGATTAGGGGACGGGTGAGGGTCAGGCTTCGGGGAAGGATTAGGGTTAGGGTTCGGGCTAGGGTTAGGGTTAGGGGACAGGGAAGTTTTAGGGTCCAGGTGAGGGTACGACAACGCTTTAGGGGGAGCGTACGTGTTAGGGCGCGGGTTAGTGTTATCGTACGGGTTAGAATTAGGGGACGGGTGAGGGTCTGGCTTCGGGGAAGGGTTACAGTTAGGGTTCGGGCTAGGGTTAGGGTTAGGGGACGGGGACGGTTTAGGGTCCAGGGGAGGGTACGACAACGCTTTAGGGGAAGCGTACGTGTGAGGGTGCGGGTTATTGTTAGCGTACGGGTTAGGATTAGGGGACGGGTGAGGTTCAGGCTTCGGGGAAGGGTTAGGTTTAGGGTTCGGGCTAGTGTTAGGGTTAGGGGACGGGGACGGTTTAGGGTCCAGGGGAGGGTATGACAACGCTTTAGGGGAAGCGTACGTGTGAGGTCGCGGGTTAGTGTTAGCGTACGGGTTAGGATTAGGGGAAGGGTGAGGGTCAGGCTTCGGGGAAGGTTTAGGGTTAGGGTTCGGGCTAGGGTTACGGTTAGGGGACGGGGACGGTGTAGGGTCCAGGGGAGGGTACGAAAACACTTTAGCGGGACCGTACGTGTGAGGGCGTGGGTTAGTGTTAGCGTACGGGTTAGTATTAGGGGCCGGGTGAGCGTCAGGCTTCGGGGAAGTGTTAGGGTTAGGGTTCGGGCTAGGGTTAGTGTTAGGGGACGGGGACGGTTTAGGGTCCAGGGGAGGGTATGACAACGCTTTAGGGGGAGCGTACGTGTGAGGGCGCGGTTTAGGGTTAGCGTACGGGTTAGGATTAGGGGACGGGTGAGGGTCAGGCTTCGGGGAAGGGTTAGAGTTAGGGTTCGGGCTAGGGTTAGGGTTAGGGGAGGGGGACGGTTTAGGGTCCAGGGGAGGGTACGACAACGATTTAGGGGGAGCGTACGTATGAGGGCGCGGGTTAGTGTTAGCGTACGGGTTAGGATTAGGGGACGGGTGAGGGTCAGGCTTCGGGGAAGGGTTAGGGTTAGGGTTCGGGCTAGGGTTAGGGTTAGGGGATAGGGACGTTTTAGGGTCCAGGGGAGGGTACGACAATGCTTTAGGGGGAACGTTCGTGTGAGGGCGCGAGTTAGTGTTAGCGTACGGGTTAGGATTAGGGGACGGGTGAGGGTCAGGCTTCGGGGAAGCGTTAGGGTTAGGGTTCGGGCTAGGGTTAGGGTTAGGGGACAGGGACGTTTTAGGGTCCAGGTGAGGGTACGACAACGCTTTAGGGGGAGCGTACGTGTGAGGTCGCGGGTTAGTGTTAGCGTACGGGTTAGGATTAGGGGACGGGTGAGGGTCAGGCTTCGGGGAAGGTTTAGGGTTAGGGTTCGGGCTAGGGTTACGGTTAGGGGACGGGGACGGTGTAGGGTCCAGGGGAGGGTACGAAAACACTTTAGGGGGACCGTACGTGTGAGGGCGTGGGTTAGTGTTAGCGTACGGGTTAGTATTAGGGGCCGGGTGAGCGTCAGGCTTCGGGGAAGTGTTAGGGTTAGGGTTCGGGCTAGGGTTAGTGTTAGGGGACGGGGACGGTTTAGGGTCCAGGGGAGGGTATGACAACGCTTTAGGGGGAGCGTACGTGTGAGCGCGCGGTTTAGGGTTAGCGTACGGGTTAGGATTAGGGGACGGGTGAGGGTCAGGCTTCGGGGAAGGATTAGGGTTAGGGTTCGGGCTAGGGTTAGGGTTAGGGGACGGGGACGGTTTAGGGTCCAGGGGAGGGTATGACAACGATTTAGGGGGAGCGTAAGTTTGAGGGCGCGGGTTAGTGTTAGCGTACGGGTTAGGATTAGGGGACGGGTGAGGGTCAGGCTTCGGGGAAGGGTTAGGGTTAGGGTTCGGGCTAGGGTTAGGGTTAGGGGACAGGGACGTTTTAGGGTCCAGGGGAGGGTACGACAACGCTTTAGGGGGAGCGTTCGTGTGAGAGCGCGAGTTAGTGTTAGCGTACGGGTTAGGATTAGGGGACGGGTGAGGGTCAGGCTTCGGGGAAGCGTTAGGGTTAGGGTTCGGGCTAGGGTTAGGGTTAGGGGACAGGGACGTTTTAGGGTCCAGGTGAGGGTACGACAACGCTTTAGGGGGAGCGTACGTGGGAGGGCGCGGGTTAGTGTTATTGTACGGGTTAGAATTAGGGGACGGGTGAGGGTGTGGCTTCGGGGAAGGGTTACAGTTAGGGTTCGGGCTAGGGTTAGGGTTAGGGGACGGGGACGGTTTAGGGTCCAGGGGAGGGTACGACAACGCTTTAGGGGGAGCGTAGGTGTGAGGGCACGGGTTAGTGTTAGCCTACGGGTTAGGATTAGGAGACGGGTGAGGGTCAGGCTTCGGGGAAGGGTTAGGGTTAGGGTTCGGGCTAGGGTTAGGGTTAGGGGACGGGGACGGTTTAGGGTCCAGGGGAGGGTACGACAACGCTTTAGGGGGAGCGTACGTGTGAGGTCAGGGGTTAGTGTTAGCGTACGGGTTAGGATTAGGGGACGGGTGAGGGTCAGGCTTCGGGGAAGGGTTAGGGTTAGGGTTCGGGCTATGGTTACGGTTAGGGGACGGGGACGGTGTAGGGTCCAGGGGAGGGTACGACAACCGTTAGTGGGACCGTACGTGTGAGGGCGCGGGTTAGTGTTAGCGTACGGGTTAGGATTAGGGGACGGGTGAGGGTCAGGCTTCGGGGAAGGGTTAGGTTTAGGGTTCGGTCTAGGGTTAGGGTTATGGGATGGGGACGGTTTAGGGTCCAGGGGAGGGTACGACAACGCTTTAGGGGGAGCGTATGTGTGAGGGCGTGCTTTAGGGTTAGCGTACGGGTTAGGATTAGGGGACGGGTGAGGGTCAGGCTTCGGGGAAGGGTTAGGGTTAGGGTTCGGGCTAGGGTTAGGGTTAGGGGACGGGGACGGTTTAGGGTTAGGGGAGGGTTCGACAACGTTTTAGGGGGCGCGTACGTGTGAGGGCGCGGGTTAGTGTTAGCGTACGGGTTAGGATTAGGGAACGGGTGAGGGTCAGGCTTCGGGGAAGGGTTAGGGTTAGGGTTCGGGCTAGGGTTAGGGTTAGGGCACGGGGACGGTTTAGGGTCCAGGGGAGGTTACGACAACGCTTTAGGGGGAGCGTACGTGTGAGGGCGCGGGTTAGTGTTAGCGTACGGGTTAGGATTAGGGGACGGGTGAGGGTCAGGCTTCGGGGAAGGGTTAGGCTTAGGGTTCGGGCTAGGTTAGGGTTAGGTGACCGGGACAGTTTAGGGTCCAGGGGAGGTTACGACAACGCTTTAGGGGGAGTGTATGTGTGAGGGAGCGGGTTAGTGTTAGCGTACGGGTTAGGATTAGGGGACGGGTGAGGGTCAGGCTTCGGGGAAGGGTTAGGGTTAGGGTTCGGGCTAGGGTTAAAGTTAGGGGACGGGGACGGTTTAGGGTCCAGGTGAGGGTACAACACCGCTTTAGGGGGAGCGTAAGTGTGAGGGAGCGAGTTAGTGTTAGCGTACGGGTTAGGATTAGGGGACGGGTGAGGGTCAGGCTTCGGGGAAGGGTTAGGGTTAGGGTTCGGGCTAGGGTTAGGGTTAGGGGACAGGGACGTTTTAGGGTCCATGTGAGGGTACGACAATGCTTTAGGGGTAGCGTACGTGTGAGGGCGCGGGTTAGTGTTATCTTACGGGTTAGAATTAGGGGACGGTTGAGGGTCTGGCTTCGGGGAAGTGTTAGAGTTAGGGTTCGGGCTAGGGTTAGGGTTAGGGGACGGGGACGGTTTAGGGTCCAGGGGAGGGTATGACATCGCTTTAGGGGGAGCGTACGTGTGAGGGCGCGGGTTAGTGTTAGCGTACTGGATAGGATTAAGGAAGGGGTGAGGGTCAGGCTTTTGGGAAGCGTTAGGGTTAGGGTTCGGGCTAGGGTTAGGGTTAGGGGACGAGGACGGTTTAGGGTCCAGGGACGGGTACGACAACGCTTTAGGGGGAGCGTACGTGTGAGGGCACGGGTTAGTGTTAGCGTACGGGTTAGGATTAGGGGACGGGTGAGAGTCAGGCTTCGGGGAAGGGTTAGGGTTGGTTCGTGCTAGGCCAGGGTTAGGGGACGGGGACGGTTTAGGGTCCAGTGGAGGTTACGACAACGCTTTAGGGGGAGCGTACGTGTGAGGGAGCGGGTTAGTGTTAGCGTACGGTTTAAAATTAGGGGACGGGTGAGTGTCAGGCTTCGGGGAAGGTTTAGGGTTAGGGTTCGGGCTAGGGTTAGGGTTAGGGGACATGGACGGTATAGGGTCCAGGTGAGGGTACGACAACGCTTTAGGGGGAGCGTACGTGTGAGGGCACGGGTTAGTGTTATCGTACGGGTTAGAATTAGGGGACGGGTGAGGGTCTGGCTTCGGGGAAGGGTTAGAGTTAGGGTTCGGGCTAGGGTTAGGGTTAGGGGAAGGGGACGGTTTAGGGTCCAGGGGAGGGTACGACAACGCTTTAGGGGGAGTGTAAGTGTGAGGGCGCGGGTTAGTGTTAGCGTACGGGTTAGGATTAGGGGACGGGTGAGGGTCAGGCTTCGGGGAAGGGTTAGGGTTATGGTTCGGGCTAGGGTTAGGGTTAGGGGACGGGGACGGTGTAGGGTCCAGGGGAGGGTACGACAACGCTTTAGGGGGACCGTACGTGTGAGGGCGCGGGATAGTGTTAGCGTACGGGTTAGGATTATGGGACGGGTGAGGGTCAGGCTTCGGGGAAGGGTTAGGGTTAGGGTTCGCGCTAGGGTTAGGGTTAGGGGACGGGGACGGTTTAGGGTCCAGGGGAGGTTACGACAACGCTTTAGGGGGAGCGTACGTGTGAGGGCGCGGTATAGGGTTAGCGAACGGGTTAGGATTAGGGGACGGGTGAGGGTCAGGCTTCGGGGAAGGGTTAGGGTTAGGGTTCGGGCTAGGGTTAGGGTTAGGGGACGGGGACGGTTTAGGGTCCAGGGGAGGGTACGACAACGCTTTAGGGGGAGCGTACGTGTGAGGGCGCGGGTTAGTGTTAGCGTACGGGTTAGGATTAGGGGACGGGTGAGGGTCAGGCTTCGGGGAAGGGTTAGGGTTAGGGTTCGGGCTAGGGTTAGGGTTAGGGGACAGGGACGTTTTAGGGTCCAGGGGAGGGTACGACAACGCTTTAGGGGGAGCGTACGTGTGAGGGCGCGGGTTAGTGTTAGCGTACGGGTTAGGATTAGGGGACGGGTGAGGGTCAGGCTTCGAGGAAGCGTTAGGGTTAGGGTTCGGGCTAGGGTTAGGGTTAGGGGACAGGGATGTTTTAGGGTCCAGGTGAGGGTACGACAACGCTTTAGGGGGAGCGTACGTGTGAGGGCGCGGGTTAGTGTTATCGTACGGGTTAGAATTAGGGGACGGTTGAGGGTCTGGCTTCGGGGAAGGGTTAGAGTTAGGGTTCGGGCTAGGATTAGGGTTAGGGGACGGGGACGGTTTAGGGTCCAGGGGAGGGTACGACAACGCTTTAGGGGGAGCGTACGTGTGAGGTCGCGGGTTAGTGTTAGCGTACGGGTTAGGATTAGGGGACGGGTGAGGGTCAGGCTTCGGGGAAGGGTTAGGGTTAGGGTTTGGGCTAGGGTTACGGTTAGGGGACGGGGACGGTGTAGGGTCCAGGGGAGTGTACGACAACCGTTAGGGGGACCGTACGTGTGAGGGCGCGGGTTAGTGTTAGCGTACGGGTTAGAATTATGGGACGGGTGAGGGTCAGGCTTCGGGGAAGGGTTAGGGTTAGGGTTCGGGCTAGGGTTAGGGTTAGGGGACGGGGATGGTTTAGGGTCAAGGGTAGGTTACGACAACGCTTTAGGGGGAGCGTACGTGTGAGGGCGCGGTATAGGGTTAGCGTACGGGTTAGGATTAGGGGACGGGTGAGGGTTAGGCTTCGGGGAAGGGTTAGGGTTAGGGTTCGGGCTAGGGTTAGGGTTAGGGAACGAGGACAGTTTAGGGTCCAGGGGAGGGTACGACAACGCTTTAGGGGGAGCGTACGTGTGAGGGCGCGGGTTAGTGTTAGCGTACGGGTTAGGATTAGGGGACGGGTGAGGGTCAGGCTTCGGGGAAGGTTTAGGGTTAGGGTTCGGGCTAGGGTTAGGGTTAGGGGACAGGGACGTTTTAGGGTCCAGGGGAGGGTACGACAACGCTTTAGGGGGAGCGTATGTGTGAGGGCGCGGGTTAGTGTTAGCGTACGGGTTAGGATTAGGGGACGGGTGAGGGTCAGGCTTCGGGGAAGCGTTAGGGTTAGGGTTCGGGCTAGGGTTAGGGTTAGGGGACAGGGACGTTTTAGGGTCCAGGTGAGGGTACGACAACGCTTTAGGGGGAGCGTAGGTGTGAGGGCGCGGGTTAGTGTTAGCCTACGGGTTAGGATTAGGGGACGGGTGAGGGTCAGGCTTCGGGGAAGGGTTAGGGTTAGGGTTCGGGCTAGGGTTAGGGTTAGGGGACGGGGACGGTTTAGGATCCAGGGGAGGGTACGACAACGCTTTAGGGGGAGCGTATGTCTGAGGTCGCAGGTTATTGTTAGCGTACGGGTTAGGATTAGGGGACGGGTGAGGTTCAGGCTTCGGGGAAGGGTTAGGGTTAGGGTTCGGGCTAGGGTTACGGTTAGGGGACGGGGACGGTGTAGGGTCCAGGGGAGGGTACGACAACCGTTAGGGGGACCGTACGTGTGAGGGCGCGGGTTAGTGTTAGCGTACGGGTTAGGATTAGGGTACGGGTGAGGGTCAGGCTTCAGGGAAGGGTTAGGGTTAGGGTTCGGGCTAGGGTTAGGGTTATGGGATGGGGACGGTTTAGGGTCCAGGGGAGGGTACGACAACGCTTTAGGGGGAGCGTATGTGTGAGGGCGTTCTTTAGGGTTAGCGTACGGGTTAGGATTAGGGGACGGGTGAGGGTCAGGCTTCGGGGAAGGGTTAGGGTTAGGGTTCGGGCTAGGGTTAGTATTAGGGGACGGGGACGGTTTAGGGTCCAAGGGAGAGTACGACAACGCTTTAGGGGGAGCGTACGCTTGCTGGCGCGGGTTAGTGTTAGCGTACGGGAGAGGATTCGGGGATGGGTGAGGGTCTGGCTTCGGGGAAGGGTTAGGGTTAGGGTTCGGGCTAGGGTTAGGGTTAGGGTACGGGGACGGTTTAGGGTCCAGGGGAGGGTACGAAAACGCTTTAGGGGGAGCGTACGCGTGAGGGCGCGGGTTAGTGTTAGCGTAAGGGTGAGGATTAGGGGACGGGTGAGGGTCAGGCTTTGGGGAAGGATTAGGGTTAGGGTTCGGGCTAGGGTTAGGGTTAGGGGACGGGGACGATTTAGGGTCCAGGGGAGGGTACGACAACGCTTTAGGGGGAGCGTATGCGTAAGGGCGCAGGTTAGTGTTAGCGTACGGGTGAGGATTAGGGGACGGGTGAGTGTCAGGCTTCGGGGAAGTGTTAGGGTTAGGGTTCGGGCTAGGGTTAGGGTTAGGGGACGGGGACGGTTTAGGGTCCAGGGGAGGGTACGACAATGCTTTAGGGGGAGCATACATGTGAGGGCGCGGGTTAGTGTTAGCGTACGGTTTAGGATTAGGGGACGGGTGAGGGTCAGGCTTGGGGAAGGGTTAGGGTTAGGGTTCGTGCTAGGGTTAGGGTTAGGGGACTGGGACGGTTTAGTGTCCAGGGGAGGGTACGACAACGCTTTAGGGGGAGCGTACGTGTGAGGGCGTGGGTTAGTGTTAGCGTACGGGTTAGGATTAAGGGCCGGGTGAGGGTCAGGTTTCGGGGAAGGGTTAGGTTCAGGGTTCGGGCTAGGGTTAGTGTTAGAGGACGGGGACGGTTTAGGGTCCAGGGGAGGGTACGACAATGCTTTAGGGGGAGCGTACGTGTGAGGGAGCGGTTTAGTGTTAGCGTACGGGTTAGGATTAGGGGACGGGTGAGGGTCAGGCTTCGGGGGAGGGTTAGGGTTAGGGTTCTGGCTAGGGTTAGGGTTAGGGGATGGGGAAGCTTTAGGGTCCTGTTGAGGGTACGACAACGCTTTAGGGTGAGCATACGTGTGAGGGCGCGGGTTAGTGTTAGCGTAAGGTTGAGGATTAGGGGACGGGTGAGGGTCAGGCTTCGGGGAAGGTTTAGGGTTAGGGTTCGGGCTAGGGATACGATTAGGGGACGGGGACGGTTTAGGGTCCAGGTGAGAGTACGACAACGCTTTAGGGGGAGCGTACGTGTGAGTGTGCGGGTTAGTGTTAGCGTACGGGTTGAGATTAGGGGCCTGGTGAGGGTCAGGCTTTGGGGAAGGGTTAGGGTTAGGGTTAGGTTTAGGGTTAGGGTTAGGGGACGGGGACGGTTTAGGGTCCAGGGGAGGGTATGACAACACTTTATGGGGAGCATACGTCTGAGGGCGCGTGTTAGTGTTTGCGTGTTGGTGAGGATTAGGGGACGGGTGAGGGTCAGGCTTCGGGGAAGGGTTAGGGTTAGGGTTCGGGCTAGGGTTAGGGTTAGGGGACGGGGACGGTTTAGGGTCCAGGGGAGAGTACGACAACGCTTTAGGGGGAGCGTACGCTTGCTGGCGCGGGTTAGTGTTAGCGTACGGGAGAGGATTAGGGGACGGGTGAGGGTCAGGCTTCGGGGAAGGGTTAGGGTTAGGGTTCGGGCTAGGGTTAGGGTTAGGGGACGGGGACAGTGTAGGGTCCAGGGGATGGTACGACAACACTTTAGGGGGAGCGTACGCATGAGGGCGCGGGTTAGTGTTAGCGTAAGGGTGAGGATTAGGGGACGGGTGAGGGTCAGGCTTCGGGGAAGGGTTAGGGTTAGGGTTCGGGCTAGGGTTAGGGTTAGGGGACGGGGACGGTTTAGCGTCCAGGGGAGGGTACGACAACGCTTTATGGGGAATGTACGCGTGAGGGCACGGGTTACTGTTAGCGTATGGGTGAGGAGTAGGTTACGGGTGAGGGTCAGGCTTCGGGGAAGAGTTAGGGTTAGGGTTCGGGCTAGGGTTAGGGTTAGGGGACGGGGACGGTTTAGGGTCCAGGGGAGTGTACGACAACGCTTTAGGGGGAGCGTATGCGTAAGGGCGCAGGTTAGTGTTAGCGTACGGGTGAGGATTAGGGGACGGGTGAGTGTCAGGTTTCGGGGAAGTGTTAGGTTCAGGGTTCGTGCTAGGGTTAGTGTTAGAGGACGGGGACGGTTTAGGGTTCAGGGGAGGGTACGACAATGCTTTAGGGGGAGCGTACGTGTGAGGGCGCGGGTTAGTGTTAGCGTTCGGGTTAGGATTAGGGGACGGGTGAGGGTCAGGCATCGGGGAAGGGTTAGGGTTAGGGTTCGGGCTAGGGTTAGGGTTAGGGGACAGGGACGGTTTAGGGTCCAGGGGAGGGTACGACAACGCTTTAAGGGGAGCATACGTGTGAGGGCGCGGGTTAGTGTTAGCGTACGGATTAGATTTAGGGGACGGGTGAGGGTCAGGCTTCGGGGAAGGGTGAGGGTTAGGGTTCGGGCTAGGGTTAGGGTTAGGGGACGGGGATGGTTTAGGGTCAGTGGAGGGTACGACAATGCTTTAGGGGGTGCGTACGTGTGAGGGCGCGGGTTAGTGTTAGCGTACGGGTTAGGATTAGGGAACGGGTGAGGGTCAGGCTTCGGGGAAGGGTTAGGGTTAGGGTTCGGGCTAGGGTTAAGGTTAGGGGACGGGGACGGTTAAGGGTCCAGGGGAGGGTACGAAAACGTTTTAGGGGGAGCGTACATGTGAGGGCACGGGTTACTGTTAGCGTACGGGTTAGGATTAGGGGACGGGTGAGGGTCAGGCTTCGGGGAAGGGTTAGGGTTAGGGTTCGGGCTAAGGTTAGGGTTAGGGGACGGGGATGGTTTAGGGTCCAGGTGAGGGTACGACAACGCTTTAGGTGGAGCGTATGTGTGAGGGCGCGGGTTAGTGTTAGCGTACGGGTTAGGATTAGGGGACGGGTGAGGGTCAGGCTTCGGGGAAGGGTTAGGGTTAGGTTTCGGGCTAGGGTTAGTGTTAGGGGACGGGGACGGTTTAGGGTCCAGGGGAGGGTACGACAACACTTTAGGGGGACCGTACGTGTGAGGGCGCGGGTTAGTGTTAGCGTACGGGTTAGGATTAGGGGACGGGTGAGCGTCAGGCTTCGGGGAAGTGTTAGGGTTAGGGTTCGGGCTAGGGTTAGTGTTAGGGGACGGGGACGGTTTAGGGTCCAGGAGAGGGTACGACAAAGCTTTAGGGGGAGCGTACATGTGAGGGCGCGGTTTAGGGTTAGCGTACGGGTTAGGATTAGGGGACAGGTGAGGGTCAGGCTTCGGGGAAGGGTTAGGGTTAGGGTTCGGGCTAGGGTTAGGGTTAGGGGACGGGGACGGTTTAGGGTCCAGGGGAGGGTACGACAACTCTTTAGGGGGAGCGTACGTGTGAGGGCGTGGGTTAGTGTTAGCGTACGGGTTAGGATTAGGGGACGGGTGAGGGTCAGGCTTCGGGGAAGGGTTAGGGTTAGGGTTCGGGCTAGGGTTAGGGTTAGGGGACTGGGACGGTTTAGGGTCCAGGGGAGGGTACGACAACGCTTTAGGGGGAGCGTACGTGTGATGGCGCGGGTTAGTGTTAGCGTACGGGTTAGGATTAGGGGACTGGTGAGGGTCAGGATTCGGGGAAGGGTTAGGGTTAGGGTTTGGGCTAGGGTTAGGGTTAGGGGACGGGGACGGTTTAGGGTCCAGGGGAGGGTACGACAACGCTTTAGGGGGAGCGTACGTGTGAGGGCGCAGGTTAGTGTTAGCATACGGGTTAGGATTAGGGGACGGGTGAGGGTCAGGCTTCGGGGACGTGTTAGGGTTAGGGTTCGGGCTAGGGTTAGGGTTAGGGGACGGGGACGGTTTAGGGTCAGGGGAGGGTTCGACAACGCTTTAGGGGGAGCTTACGTGTGAGGGCGCGGGTTAGTGTTAGCGTACGGGTTAGGATTAGGGAATGGGTGAGGGTCAGGCTTCGGGGAAGGGTTAGGGTTAGGGTTCGGGCTAGGGTTAGGGTTAGGGGATGGAGACGGTTTAGGGTCTAGGGGAGGGTACGACAACGATTTAGGGGGAGCGTACGTGTGAGGGCACGGGTTAGTGTTAGCGTACGGGTTAGGATTAGGGGACAGGTGAGTGTCAGGCTTTGGGGAAGGTTTAGGGTTAGGGTTCGGGCTAGGGTTAGGGTTAGGGCACGGGGACGGTTTAGGGTCCAGGGGAGGTTACGACAACGCTTTAGGGGGAGCGTACGTGTGAGGGCGCGGGTTAGTGTTATGGTACGGGTTAGGATTAGGGGACGGGTGAGGGTCAGGCTTCGGGGAAGGGTTAGGGTTAGGGTTCGGGCTAGGTTAGGGTTAGGGGACGGGGACGGTTTAGGGTCCAGGGGAGGTTACGACAACGCTTTAGGGGGAGCGTACGTGTGAGGGAGCGGGTTAGTGTTAGCGTACGGGTTAGTAATTGGGGACGGGTGAGGGTCAGGCTTCGGGGAAGGTTTAGTGTTAGGGTTTGGGCTAGGGCTAGGGTTAGGGGACGGGGACGGTTTAGGGTCCAGGAGAGGGTAAGACAACGCTTTAGGGGGAGCGTACGTGTGAGGGCGCGGGTTAGTGTTAGCGTACGGGTTAGGATTATGGGACGGGTGAGGGTCAGGCTTCGGGGAAGGGTTAGGGTTAGGTTTCGGGCTAGGGTTAGGGTTAGGGGACGGGGACGGTGTAGGGTCCAGGGGAGGGTACGACAACACTTTAGGGGGACCGTACGTGTGACGGCGTGGGTTAGTGTTAGCGTACGGGTTAGTATTGGGGCCGGGTGAGCGTCAGGCTTCGGGGAAGTGTTAGGGTTAGGGTTCGGGCTAGGGTTAGTGTTAGGGGACGGGGACGGTTTAGGGTCCAGGGGAGGTTACGACGACGCTTTAGGGGGAGCGTACGTGTGAGGGCGCGGGTTATTGTTAGCGTACGGGTTAGGATTAGGGTACGGGTGAGGGTCAGGCTTCGGGGAAGGGTTAGGGTTAGGGTTCGGCCTAGGTTAGGGTTAGGGGACGGGGACAGTTTAGGGTCCAGGGGAGGTTACGACAACGCTTTAGGGGGAGCGTACGTGTGAGGGAGCGGGTTAGTGTTAGCGTACGGGTTAGGATTAGGGGAGGGGTGAGGGTCAGGCTTCGGGGAAGGTTTAGGGTTAGTGTTCGGGCTAGGGTTAAAGTTAGGGGACGGGGACGGTTTAGGGTCCAGGGGAGGGTACGACAACGCTTTAGGGGGAGCGTACATGTGAGGGCGCGGGTTAGTGTTAGCGTACGGGTTAGGATTAGGGGACGGGTGAGGGTCAGGCTTCGGGGAAGGGTTAGGGTTAGGGTTCGGGCTAGGGTTAGGGTTAGGGGACAGGGACGTTTTAGGGTCCAGGGGAGGGTACGACAACGCTTTAGGGGGAGCGTACGTGTGAGGGCGTGGGTTAGTGTTAGCGTACGGGTTAGGATTAGGGGACGGGTGAGGGTCAGGCTTCGGGGAAGGTTTAGGGTTAGGGTTCGGGCTAGGGTTACGGTTAGGGGACGGGGACGGTGTAGGGTCCAGGGGAGGGTACGACAACCGTTAGGGGGACCGTACGTGTGAGGGCGCGGGTTAGTGTTAGCGTACGGGTTAGGATTATGGGACGGGTGAGGGTCAGGCTTCGGGGAAGGGTTAGGGTTAGGGTTCGTCCTAGGGTTAGGGTTAGGGGACGGGGACGGTTTAGGGTCCAGAGGAGGGTACGACAATGCTTTAGGGGGAGTTTATGTGTGAGGGTGTGCTTTAGGGTTAGCGTACGGGTTAGGATTAGGGGACGGGTGAGGGTCAGGCTTCGGGGAAGGGTTAGGGTTAGGGTTCGGGCTAGGGTTACGGTTAGGGGACGGGGACGGTGTAGGGTCCAGGGGAGGGTATGACAACGCTTTAGGGGGACCGTACGTGTGAGGTCGCGGGTTAGTGTTAGCGTACGGGTTAGGATTAGGGGACGGGTGAGGGTCAGGCTTCGGGGAAGGTTTAGGGTTAGGGTTCGGGCTAGGGATACGATTAGGGGACGGGGACGGTTTAGGGTCCAGGTGAGGGTACGACAACGCTTTAGGGGGAGCGTACGTGTGAGTGTGCGGGTTAGTGTTAGCGTACGGGTTGAGATTAGGGGCCTGGTGAGGGTCAGGCTTTGGGGAAGGGTTAGGGTTAGGGTTAGGTTTAGGGTTAGGGTTAGGGGACGGGGACGGTTTAGGGTCCAGGGGAGGGTATGACAACACTTTATGGGGAGCATACGTCTGAGGGCGCGTGTTAGTGTTTGCGTGTTGGTGAGGATTAGGGGACGGGTGAGGGTCAGGCTTCGGGGAAGGGTTAGGGTTAGGGTTCGGGCTAGGGTTAGGGTTAGGGGACGGGGACGTTTTAGGGTCCAGGGGAGAGTACGACAACGCTTTAGGGGGAGCGTACGCTTGCTGGCGCGGGTTAGTGTTAGCCTAAGGGAGAGGATTAGGGGACGGGTGAGGGTCAGGCTTCGGGGAAGGGTTAGGGTTAGGGTTCGGGCTAGGGTTAGGGTTAGGGGACGGGGACAGTGTAGGGTCCAGGGGATGGTACGACAACACTTTAGGGGGAGCGTACGCGTGAGGGCGCGGGTTAGTGTTAGCGTAAGTGTGAGGATTAGGGGACGGGTGAGGGTCAGGCTTCGGGGAAGGGTTAGGGTTAGGGTTCGGGCTAGGGTTAGGGTTAGGGGACGGGGACGGTTTAGCGTCCAGGGGAGGGTACGACAACGCTTTATGGGGAATGTACGCGTGAGGGCACGGGTTACTGTTAGCGTACGGGTGAGGAGTAGGTTACGGGTGAGGGTCAGGCTTCGGGGAAGAGTTAGGGTTAGGGTTCGGGCTAGGGTTAGGGTTAGAGGACGGGGACGGTTTAGGGTCCAGGGGAGGGTACGACAATGCTTTAGGGGGAGCGTACGTGTGAGGGCGCGGGTTAGTGTTAGCGTTCGGGTTAGGATTAGGGGACGGGTGAGGGTCAGGCATCGGGGAAGGGTTAGGGTTAGGGTTCGGGCTAGGGTTAGGGTTAGTGGACAGGGACGGTTTAGGGTCCAGGGGAGGGTACGACAACGCTTTAAGGGGAGCATACGTGTGAGGGCGCGGGTTAGTGTTAGCGTACGGATTAGATTTAGGGGACGGGTGAGGGTCAGGCTTCGGTGAAGGGTGAGGGTTAGGGTTCGGGCTAGGGTTAGGGTTAGGGGACGGGGATGGTTTAGGGTCAGTGGAGGGTACGACAATGCTTTAGGGGGTGCGTACGTGTGAGGGCGCGGGTTAGTGTTAGCGTACGGGTTAGGATTAGGGAACGGGTGAGGGTCAGGCTTCGGGGAAGGGTTAGGGTTAGGGTTCGGGCTAGGGTTAAGGTTAGGGGACGGGGACGGTTAAGGGTCCAGGGGAGGGTACGAAAACGTTTTAGGGGGAGCGTACATGTGAGGGCACGGGTTACTGTTAGCGTACGGGTTAGGATTAGGGGACGGGTGAGGGTCAGGCTTCGGGGAAGGGTTAGGGTTAGGGTTCGGGCTAAGGTTAGGGTTAGGGGACGGGGATGGTTTAGGGTCCAGGTGAGGGTACGACAACGCTTTAGGTGGAGCGTATGTGTGAGGGCGCGGGTTAGTGTTAGCGTACGGGTTAGGATTAGGGGACGGGTGAGGGTCAGGCTTCGGGGAAGGGTTAGGGTTAGGTTTCGGGCTAGGGTTAGTGTTAGGGGACGGGGACGGTTTAGGGTCCAGGGGAGGGTACGACAACACTTTAGGGGGACCGTACGTGTGAGGGCGCGGGTTAGTGTTAGCGTACGGGTTAGGATTAGGGGACGGGTGAGCGTCAGGCTTCGGGGAAGTGTTAGGGTTAGGGTTCGGGCTAGGGTTAGTGTTAGGGGACGGGGACGGTTTAGGGTCCAGGAGAGGGTACGACAAAGCTTTAGGGGGAGCGTACATGTGAGGGCGCGGTTTAGGGTTAGCGTACGGGTTAGGATTAGGGGACGGGTGAGGGTCAGGCTTCGGGGAAGGGTTAGGGTTAGGGTTCGGGCTAGGGTTAGGGTTAGGGGACGGGGACGGTTTAGGGTCCAGGGGAGGGTACGACAACTCTTTAGGGGGAGCGTACGTGTGAGGGCGTGGGTTAGTGTTAGCGTACGGGTTAGGATTAGGGGACGGGTGAGGGTCAGGCTTCGGGGAAGGGTTAGGGTTAGGGTTCGGGCTAGGGTTAGGGTTAGGGGACTGGGACGGTTTAGGGTCCAGGGGAGGGTACGACAACGCTTTAGGGGGAGCGTACGCGTGATGGCGCGGGTTAGTGTTAGCGTACGGGTTAGGATTAGGGGACTGGTGAGGGTCAGGATTCGGGGAAGGGTTAGGGTTAGGGTTTGGGCTAGGGTTAGGGTTAGGGGACGGGGACGGTTTAGGGTCCAGGGGAGGGTACGACAACGCTTTAGGGGGAGCGTACGTGTGAGGGCGCAGGTTAGTGTTAGCATACGGGTTAGGATTAGGGGACGGGTGAGGGTCAGGCTTCGGGGACGTGTTAGGGTTAGGGTTCGGACTAGGGTTAGGGTTAGGGGACGGGGACGGTTTAGGGTCAGGGGAGGGTTTGACAACGCTTTAGGGGGAGCTTACGTGTGAGGGCGCGGGTTAGTGTTAGCGTACGGGTTAGGATTAGGGAATGGGTGAGGGTCAGGCTTCGGGGAAGGGTTAGGGTTAGGGTTCGGGCTAGGGTTAGGGTTAGGGGATGGAGACGGTTTAGGGTCTAGGGGAGGGTACGACAACGATTTAGGGGGAGCGTACGTGTGAGGGCGCGGGTTAGTGTTAGCGTACGGGTTAGGATTAGGGGAAGGGTGAGTGTCAGGCTTTGGGGAAGGTTTAGGGTTAGGGTTCGGGCTAGGGTTAGGGTTAGGGCACGGGGACGGTTTAGGGTCCAGGGGAGGTTACGACAACGCTTTAGGGGGAGCGTACGTGTGAGGGCGCGGGTTAGTGTTATGGTACGGGTTAGGATTAGGGGACGGGTGAGGGTCAGGCTTCGGGGAAGGGTTAGGGTTAGGGTTCGGGCTAGGTTAGGGTTAGGGGACGGGGACGGTTTAGGGTCCAGGGGAGGTTACGACAACGCTTTAGGGGGAGCGTACGTGTGAGGGAGCGGGTTAGTGTTAGCGTACGGGTTAGTAATAGGGGACGGGTGAGGGTCAGGCTTCGGGGAAGGTTTAGTGTTAGGGTTTGGGCTAGGGCTAGGGTTAGGGGACGGGGACGGTTTAGGGTCCAGGAGAGGGTAAGACAACGCTTTAGGGGGAGCGTACGTGTGAGGGCGCGTGTTAGTGTTAGCGTACGGGTTAGGATTATGGGACGGGTGAGGGTCAGGTTTCGGGGAAGGGTTAGGGTTAGGTTTCGGGCTAGGGTTAGGGTTAGGGGACGGGGACGGTGTAGGGTCCAGGGGAGGGTATGACAACACTTTAGGGGGACCGTACGTGTGACGGCGTGCGTTAGTGTTAGCGTACGGGTTAGTATTGGGGCCGGGTGAGCGTCAGGCTTCGGGGAAGTGTTAGGGTTAGGGTTCGGGCTAGGGTTAGTGTTAGGGGACGGGGACGGTTTAGGGTCCAGGGGAGGTTACGACGACGCTTTAGGGGGAGCGTACGTGTGAGGGCGCGGGTTATTGTTAGCGTACGGGTTAGGATTAGGGTACGGGTGAGGGTCAGGCTTCGGGGAAGGGTTAGGGTTAGGGTTCGGCCTAGGTTAGGGTTAGGGGACGGGGACAGTTTAGGGTCCAGGGGAGGTTACGACAACGCTTTAGGGGGAGCGTACGTGTGAGGGAGCGGGTTAGTGTTAGCGTACGGGTTAGGATTAGGGGAGGGGTGAGGGTCAGGCTTCGGGGAAGGTTTAGGGTTAGTGTTCGGGCTAGGGTTAAAGTTCGGGGACGGGGACGGTTTAGGGTCCAGGGGAGGGTACGACAACGCTTTAGGGGGAGCGTACATGTGAGGGCGCGGGTTAGTGTTAGCGTACGGGTTAGGATTAGGGGACGGGTGAGGGTCAGGCTTCGGGGAAGGGTTAGGGTTAGGGTTCGGGTTAGGGTTAGGGTTAGGGGACAGGGACGTTTTAGGGTCCAGGGGAGGGTACGACAACGCTTTAGGGGGAGCGTACGTGTGAGGGCGTGGGTTAGTGTTAGCGTACGGGTTAGGATTAGGGGACGGGTGAGGGTCAGGCTTCGGGGAAGGTTTAGGGTTAGGGTTCGGGCTAGGGTTACGGTTAGGGGACGGGGACGGTGTAGGGTCCAGGGGAGGGTACGACAACCGTTAGGGGGACCGTACGTGTGAGGGCGCGGGTTAGTGTTAGCGTACGGGTTAGGATTATGGGACGGGTGAGGGTCAGGCTTCGGGGAAGGGTTAGGGTTAGGGTTCGGGCTAGGGTTAGGGTTAGGGGACGGGGACGGTTTAGGGTCCAGAGGAGGGTACGACAATGCTTTAGGGGGAGTTTATGTGTGAGGGTGTGCTTTAGGGTTAGCGTACGGGTTAGGATTAGGGGACGGGTGAGGGTCAGGCTTCGGGGAAGGGTTAGGGTTAGGGTTCGGGCTAGGGTTACGGTTAGGGGACGGGGACGGTGTAGGGTCAAGGGGAGGGTATGACAACGCTTTATGGGGACCGTACGTGTGAGGTCGCGGGTTAGTGTTAGCGTACGGGTTAGGATTAGGGGACGGGTGAGGGTCAGGCTTCGGGGAAGGGTTAGGGTTAGGGTTCGGGCTAGGGTTAGGGTTAGGGGACGGGGACGGTTTAGGGTCCAGGGGAGGGTACGACAACGCTTTAGGGGGAGCATACGTGTGAGGGCGCGGTTTACGGTTAGCGTACGGGTTAGGATTAGGGGACGGGTGAGGGTCAGGCTCGGGGAAGGGTTAGGGTTAGGGTTCGGGCTAGGGTTAGGGTTAGGGGACGGGGACGGTTTAGGGTCCATTGGAGGGTACGACAACGCTTTAGGGGGAGCGTACGTGTGAGGGCGCGGGTTAGTGTTAGCGTACGGGTTAGGATTAGGGGACGGGTGAGGGTCGGGCTTCGGGGAAGGGTTAGGGTTAGGGTTCGGGCTAGGGTTAGGGTTAGGGGACGGGGACGGTTTAGGGTCCAGGGGAGGTTACGACAACGCTTTAGGGGGAGCGTACGTGTGAGGGCGCGGTTAGTGTTAGCGTACGGGTTAGGATTAGGGGACGGGTGAGGGTCAGGTTTCGGGGAAGGGTTAGGGTTAGGGTTCGGGCTAGGGTTAGGGTTAGGGGACGGGGACGGTTTAGGGTCAGGGGAGGGTATGACAACGCTTTAGGGGGAGCGTACGTGTGAGGGCGCGGGTTAGTGTTAGCGTACGGGTTAGGATTAGGGGACGGTTGAGGGTCAGGCTACGGGGAACGGTTAGGGTTAGGGTTCGGGCTAGGGTTAGGGTTAGGGGACGGGGACGGTTTAGGGTCCAGGGGAGGGTACGACAACGCTTTAGGGGGAGCGTACGTGTGAGGGCACGGGTTAGTGTTAGAGTACGGGTTAGGATTAGGGGACGGGTGAGGGTCAGGCTTCGGGGAAGGGTTAGGGTTAGGGTTCGGGCTAGGTTAGGGTTAGGGGACGGGGACGGTTTAGGGTCCAGGGGAGGTTACGACAACGCTTTAGGGGGAGCATACGTGTGAGGGAGCGGGTTAGTGTTAGCGTACGGGTTAGGAATAGGGGACGGGTGAGGGTCAGGCTTCGGGGAAGGTTTAGGGTTAGGGTTCGGGCTAGGGTTAGGATTAGGGGACGGGGACGGTTTAGGGTCCAGGGGAGGGTACGACAACGCTTTAGGGGGAGCGTACGTGTGAGGGCACGGGTTAGTGTTAGAGTACGGGTTAGGATTAGGGGACGGGTGAGGGTCAGGCTTCGGGGAAGGGTTAGGGTTAGGGTTCGGGCTAAGTTAGGGTTAGGGGACGGGGACGGTTTAGGGTCCAGGGGAGGTTACGACAACGCTTTAGGGGGAGCGTACGTGTGAGGGAGCGGGTTAGTGTTAGCGTACGGGTTAGGAATAGGGGACGGGTGAGGGTCAGGCTTCGGGGAAGGTTTAGGGTTAGGGTTCGGGCTAGGGTTAGGATTAGGGGACGGGGACGGTTTAGGGTCCAGGAGAGGGTAAGACAACGCTTTAGGGGGAGCGTACGTGTGAGGGCGCGGGTTAGTGTTAGCGTACGGGTTAGGATTAGGGGACGGGTGAGGGTCAGGCTTCGGGGAAGGGTTAGGGTTAGGGTTCGGGCTAGGGTTAGGGTTAGGGGACGGGGACGGTTTAGGGTCCAGGGGAGGGTACGACAATGCTTTAGGGGGAGTTTATGTGTGAGGATGTGCTTTAGGGTTAGCGTACGGGTTAGGATTAGGAGACGGGTGAGGGTCAGGCTTCGGGGAAGGGTTAGGGTTAGGGTTCGGGCTAGGGTTAGGGTTAGGGGACGGGGACGGTGTAGGGTCCAGGGGAGGGTATGACAACGCTTTAGGGGGACTGTACGTGTGAGGGCGTGGGTTAGTGTTAGCGTACGGGTTAGGATTAGGGGACGGGTGAGGGTCAGGCTTCGGCGAAGGGTTAGGGTAAGGGTTCGGGCTAGGGTTAGGGTTAGGGGACGGGGACGGTTTAGGGTCCAGGGGAGGGTACGACAACGCTTTAGGGGGAGCATACGTGTGAGGGCGCGGTTTACGGTTAGCGTACAGGTTAGGATTAGGGGACGGGTGAGGGTCAGGCTCGGGGAAGGGTTAGGGTTAGGGTTCGGGCTAGGGTTAGGGTTAGGGGACGGGGACGGTTTAGGGTCCAGGGGAGGGTACGACAACGCTTTAGGGGGAGCGTACGTGTGAGGGCGCGGGTTAGTGTTAGCGTACGGGTTAGGATTAGGGTACGGGTGAGTGTCAGGCTTCGGGGAAGGGTTAGGGTTAGGGTTCGGGCTAGGGTTAGGGTTAGGGGACGGGGACGTTTTAGGGTTCAGGGGAGGGTAAGACAACACTTTAGGGGGAGCGTACGTGTGAGGGCGCGGGTTAGTGTTAGCGTACGGGTTAGGATTAGGGGACGGGTGAGGGTCAGGCTTCGGGGAAGGGTTAGGGTTAGGGTTCGGGCTAGGGTTAGGGTTAGGGGACGGGGACGGTTTAGGGTCCAGGGGAGGTTACGACAACGCTTTAGGGGGAGCGTACATGTGAGGGCGCGTGTTAGTGTTAGCGTACGGGTTAGGATTAGGGGACGGGTGAGGGTCAGGTTTCGGGGAAGGGTTAGGGTTAGGGTTCGGGCTAGGGTTAGGGTTAGGGGACGGGGACGGTTTAGGGTCCAGGGGAGGGTACGACAACGCTTTAGGGGGAGTGTACGTGTGAGGGCGCGGGTTAGTGTTAGCGTACGGGTTAGGATTAGGGTACGTGTGAGGGTCAGGCTTCGGGGAAGGGTTAGGGTTAGGGTTCGCGCTAGGGTTAGGGTTAGGGGACGGGGACGGTTTAGGGTCAGGGGAGGGTACGACAATGCTTTAGGGGGAGCGTACGTGTGAGGGCGCGGGTTAGTGTTAGCGTACGGGTTAGGATTAGGGGACGTGTGAGGGTCAGGCTTCGGGGAAGGGTTAGGGTTAGGGTTCGGGCTAGGGTTAGGGTTAGGGGACGGGGACGGTTTAGGGTCCAGGGGAGGGTACGACAACGCTTTAGGGGGAGCGTACGTGTGAGGGCGCGGGTTAGTGTTAGCGTACGGGTTAGGATTAGGGGACGGGTGAGGGTCAGGCTTCGGGGAAGGGTTAGGGTTAGGGTTCGGGCTAGGGTTAGGGTTAGGGGACGGGGACGGTTTAGGGTCCAGGGGAGGGTACGACAATGATTTAGGTGGAGCGTACATGTGAGGGCGCGGGTTAGTGTTAGCGTACAGGTTAGGATTAGGGGACGGGTGACGGTCAGGCTACAGGGAACGGTTAGGGTTAGGGTTCGGGCTAGGGTTAGGGTTAGGGGACGGGGACGGTTTAGGGTCCAGGGGAGGGTACGACAACGCTTTAGGGGGAGCGTACGTGTGAGGGCACGGGTTAGTGTTAGAGTACGGGTTAGGATTAGGGGACGGGTGAGGGTCAGTCTTCGGGGAAGTGTTAGGGTTAGGGTTCAGGCTAGGGTTAGGGTTAGGGGACGGGGACGGTTTAGGGTCCAGGGGAGGTTACGACAACGATTTAGGGGGAGCGTACATGTGAGGGCGTTGGTTAGTGTTAGCGTACGGGTTAGGATTAGGGAACGGGTGAGGGTCAGGCTTCGGGGAAGGGTTAGGGTTAGGGTTCGGGCTAGGGTTAGGGTTAGGGGACGGAGACGGTTTAGGGTCCAGGGGAGGTTACGACAACGCTTTAGGGGGAGCGTACGTGTGAGGGCGCGGGTTAGTGATAGCGTACGGGTTAGGATTAGGGGACGGGTGAGGGTCAGGCTTCGGGGAAGTGTTAGGGTTAGGGTTCGGGCTAGGGTTAGGGTTAGGGGACAGGGACGTTTTAGGGTCCAGGGGAGGGTACGACAACGCTTTAGGGGGAGCGTACGTGTGAGGGCTCGGGTTAGTGTTAGCGTACGGGTTAGGATTAGGGGACGGGTGAGGGTCAGGCTTCGGGGAAGGTTTAGGGTTAGGGTTCGGGCTAGGGTTAGGGTTAGGGGACAGGGACGTTTTAGGGTCCAGGTGAGGGTACGACAACGCTTTAGGGGGAGCGTACGTGTGAGGGCACGGGTTAGTGTTATCGTACGGGTTAGAATTAGGGGACGGGTGAGGGTCTGGCTTCGGGGAAGGGTTAGAGTTAGGGTTCGGGCTAGGGTTAGGGTTAGGGGACGGGGATGGTTTAGGGTCCAGGGGAGGGTACGACAACGCTTTAGGGGGAGCGTAGGTGTGAGGGCGCGGGTTAGTGTTAGCGTACGGGTTAGGATTAGGGGACGGGTGAGGGTCAGGCTTCGGGGAAGGGTTAGGGTTAGGGTTCGGGCTAGGGTTAGGGTTAGGGGACGGGGACGGTTTAGGGTCCAGGGGATGGTACGACAACGCTTTAGGGGTAGTGTATGTGTGAGGGCGTGCTTTAGGGTTAGCGTACGGGTTAGGATTAGGGGACGGGTGAGGGTCAGGCTTCGGGGAAGGGTTAGGGTTAGGGTTCGGGCTAGGGTTAAGGTTAGAGGACGGGAACGGTGTAGGGTCCAGGGGAGGGTCTGACAACGCTTTAGAGGGACCGTACGTGTGAGGTCGCGGGTTAGTGTTAGCGTACGGGTTAGGATTAGGGGACGGGTGAGGGTCAGGCTTCGGGGAAGGGTTAGGGTTAGGGTTCGGGCTGGGGTTAGGGTTAGGGGACGGGGACGGTTTAGGGTCCAGTGGAGGGTACCTCAACGCTTTAGGGGGAACATACGTGTGAGGGCGCGGTTTACGGTTAGCGTACGGGTTAGGATTAGGGGACGGGTGAGGGTCAGGCTCGGGGAAGGGTTAGGGTTAGGGTTCGGGCTAGGGTTAGGGTTAGGGGACGGGGACGGTTTAGGGTCCAGGGGAGGGTACGACAACGCTTTAGGGGGAGCGTACGTGTGAGGGCGCGGGTTAGTGTTAGCGTACGGGTTAGGATTAGGGGACGGGTGAGGGTCAGGCTTCGGGGAAGGGTTAGGGTTATGGTTCGGGCTAGGGTTAGGGTTAGGGGACGGGGACGGTTTAGGGTCCAGGGGAGGGTACGACAACGCTTTAGGGGGAGTGTACGTGTGAGGGCGCGGGTTAGTGTTAGCGTACGGGTTAGGATTAGGGTACGGGTGAGGGTCAGGCTTCGGGGAAGGGTTAGGGTTAGGGTTCGGGCTAGGGTTAGGGTTAGGGGACGGGGACGTTTTAGGGTTCAGGGGAGGGTACGACAATGCTTTAGGGGGAGCGTACGTGTGAGCGCGCGGGTTAGTGTTAGCGTACGGGTTAGAATTAGGGGACGGGTGAGGGTCAGGCTTCGGGGAAGGGTTAGAGTTAGGGTTCGGGCTAGGGTTAGGGTTAGTGGACGGGGACGGTTTAGGGTCCAGGGGAGGGTACGACAACGCTTTAGGTGGAGCGTACGTGTGAGGGCGCGGGTTAGTGTTAGCGTACGGGTTAGGATTAGGGGACGGGTGAGGGTCAGGCTTCGGGGAAGGGTTAGGGTTAGGGTTCGGGCTAGGGTTAGGGTTAGGGGACGGGGACGGTTTAGGGTCCACGGGAGGGTACGACAACGCTTTAGGGGGAGCGTACGTGTGAGGGCGAGGGTTAGTGTTAGCGTACGGGTTAGAATTAGGGGACGGGTGAGGGTCTGGCTTCGGGGAAGGGCTAGAGTTAGGGTTCGGGCTAGGGTTAGGGTTAGTGGACGGGGACGGTTTAGGGTTCAGGGGAGGGTACGACAACGCTTTTGGGGCAGCGTACGTGTGAGGGCGCGGGTTAGTGTTAGCGTACGGGTTAGGATTAGGGGACGGGTGAGGGTCAGGCTTCGGGGAAGGGTTAGGGTTAGGGTTCGGGCTAGGGTTAGGGTTAGGGGACGGGGACGGTTTAGGGTCCAGGGGAGATTACGACAACGCTTTAGGGGGAGCGTACGTGTGAGGGCGTGGGTTAGTGTTAGCGTACGGGTTAGGATTAGGGGACGGGTGAGGGTCAGGCTTCGGGGAAGGGATAGGGTTAGCGTTCGGGCTAGGGTTAGGGTTAGGGGACGGGGACGGTTTAGGGTCCAGGGGAGAGTACGACAACGCTTTAGGGGCAGCGTACGTGTGAGGGCGCGGGTTAGTGTTAGCGTACGGGTTAGGATTAGGGGACGGGTGAGGGTCAGGCTTCGGGGAAGGGTTAGGGTTAGGGTTCTGGCTAGGGTTAGGGTTAGGGGACGGGGACGGTTTAGGGTCCAGGGGAGGGTACGACAACGCTTTAGGGGGAGCTTACATGTGAGGGCGCGGGTTAGCGTTAGCGTACGGGTTAGGATTAGGGGACGGGTGAGGGTCAGGCTTCGGGGAAGGGTTAGGGTTAGGGTTCGGGCTAGGGTTAGGGTTAGGGGACGGGGACGGTTTAGGGTCAGGGGAGGGTTCGACAACGCTTTAGGGGGAGCGTACGTGTGAGGGCGCGGGTTAGTGTTAGCGGACGGGTTAGGATTAGGGAACGGGTGAGGGTCAGGCTTCGGGGAAGGGTTAGGGTTCGGGTTCGGTCTAGGGTTAGGGTTAGGGGACGGGGACGGTTTAGGGTCCAGGGGAGGGTACGACAACGCTTTAGGGGAAGCGTACGTGTGAGGGTGCGGGTTATTGTTAGCGTACGGGTTAGGATTAGGGGACGGGTGAGGTTCAGGCTTCGGGGAAGGGTTAGGTTTAGGGTTCGGGCTAGTGTTAGGGTTAGGGGACGGGGACGGTTTAGGGTCCAGGGGAGGGTACGACAATGCTTTAGGGGGAGCGTACGTGTGAGGGCGCGGGTTAGTGTTAGCGTACGGGTTAGGATTAGGGGACGGGTGAGGGTCAGGTTTTGGGGAAGGGTTAGGGTTAGGGTTCGGGCTAGGGTTAGGGTTAGGGGACAGGGACGTTTTAGGGTCCAGGTGAGGGTACGACAATGCTTTAGGGGGAGCGTACGTGTGAGGTCGCGGGTTAGTGTTAGCGTACGGGTTAGGATTAGGGGACGGGTGAGGGTCAGGCTTCGGGGAAGGGTTAGGGTTAGGGTTCGGGCTAGGGTTAGGGTTAGGGGACGGGGACGGTTTAGGGTCCAGAGGAGGGTACGACAATGCTTTAGGGGGAGTTTATGTGTGAGGGTGTGCTTTAGGGTTAGCGTACGGGTTAGGATTAGGGGACGGGTGAGGGTCAGGCTTCGGGGAAGGGTTAGGGTTAGGGTTCGGGCTAGGGTTACGGTTAGGGGACGGGGACGGTGTAGGGTCAAGGGGAGGGTATGACAACGCTTTATGGGGACCGTACGTGTGAGGTCGCGGGTTAGTGTTAGCGTACGGGTTAGGATTAGGGGACGGGTGAGGGTCAGGCTTCGGGGAAGGGTTAGGGTTAGGGTTCGGGCTAGGGTTAGGGTTAGGGGACGGGGACGGTTTAGGGTCCAGGGGAGGGTACGACAACGCTTTAGGGGGAGCATACGTGTGAGGGCGCGGTTTACGGTTAGCGTACGGGTTAGGATTAGGGGACGGGTGAGGGTCAGGCTCGGGGAAGGGTTAGGGTTAGGGTTCGGGCTAGGGTTAGGGTTAGGGGACGGGGACGGTTTAGGGTCCATTGGAGGGTACGACAACGCTTTAGGGGGAGCGTACGTGTGAGGGCGCGGGTTAGTGTTAGCGTACGGGTTAGGATTAGGGGACGGGTGAGGGTCGGGCTTCGGGGAAGGGTTAGGGTTAGGGTTCGGGCTAGGGTTAGGGTTAGGGGACGGGGACGGTTTAGGGTCCAGGGGAGGTTACGACAACGCTTTAGGGGGAGCGTACGTGTGAGGGCGCGGTTAGTGTTAGCGTACGGGTTAGGATTAGGGGACGGGTGAGGGTCAGGTTTCGGGGAAGGGTTAGGGTTAGGGTTCGGGCTAGGGTTAGGGTTAGGGGACGGGGACGGTTTAGGGTCAGGGGAGAGTATGACAACGCTTTAGGGGGAGCGTACGTGTGAGGGCGCGGGTTAGTGTTAGCGTACGGGTTAGGATTAGGGGACGGTTGAGGGTCAGGCTACGGGGAACGGTTAGGGTTAGGGTTCGGGCTAGGGTTAGGGTTAGGGGACGGGGACGGTTTAGGGTCCAGGGGAGGGTACGACAACGCTTTAGGGGGAGCGTACGTGTGAGGGCACGGGTTAGTGTTAGAGTACGGGTTAGGATTAGGGGACGGGTGAGGGTCAGGCTTCGGGGAAGGGTTAGGGTTAGGGTTCGGGCTAGGTTAGGGTTAGGGGACGGGGACGGTTTAGGGTCCAGGGGAGGTTACGACAACGCTTTAGGGGGAGCATACGTGTGAGGGAGCGGGTTAGTGTTAGCGTACGGGTTAGGAATAGGGGACGGGTGAGGGTCAGGCTTCGGGGAAGGTTTAGGGTTAGGGTTCGGGCTAGGGTTAGGATTAGGGGACGGGGACGGTTTAGGGTCCAGGGGAGGGTACGACAACGCTTTAGGGGGAGCGTACGTGTGAGGGCACGGGTTAGTGTTAGAGTACGGGTTAGGATTAGGGGACGGGTGAGGGTCAGGCTTCGGGGAAGGGTTAGGGTTAGGGTTCGGGCTAAGTTAGGGTTAGGGGACGGGGACGGTTTAGGGTCCAGGGGAGGTTACGACAACGCTTTAGGGGGAGCGTACGTGTGAGGGAGCGGGTTAGTGTTAGCGTACGGGTTAGGAATAGGGGACGGGTGAGGGTCAGGCTTCGGGGAAGGTTTAGGGTTAGGGTTCGGGCTAGGGTTAGGATTAGGGGACGGGGACGGTTTAGGGTCCAGGAGAGGGTAAGACAACGCTTTAGGGGGAGCGTACGTGTGAGGGCGCGGGTTAGTGTTAGCGTACGGGTTAGGATTAGGGGACGGGTGAGGGTCAGGCTTCGGGGAAGGGTTAGGGTTAGGGTTCGGGCTAGGGTTAGGGTTAGGGGACGGGGACGGTTTAGGGTCCAGGGGAGGGTACGACAATGCTTTAGGGGGAGTTTATGTGTGAGGATGTGCTTTAGGGTTAGCGTACGGGTTAGGATTAGGAGACGGGTGAGGGTCAGGCTTCGGGGAAGGGTTAGGGTTAGGGTTCGGGCTAGGGTTAGGGTTAGGGGACGGGGACGGTGTAGGGTCCAGGGGAGGGTATGACAACGCTTTAGGGGGACTGTACGTGTGAGGGCGTGGGTTAGTGTTAGCGTACGGGTTAGGATTAGGGGACGGGTGAGGGTCAGGCTTCGGCGAAGGGTTAGGGTAAGGGTTCGGGCTAGGGTTAGGGTTAGGGGACGGGGACGGTTTAGGGTCCAGGGGAGGGTACGACAACGCTTTAGGGGGAGCATACGTGTGAGGGCGCGGTTTACGGTTAGCGTACAGGTTAGGATTAGGGGACGGGTGAGGGTCAGGCTCGGGGAAGGGTTAGGGTTAGGGTTCGGGCTAGGGTTAGGGTTAGGGGACGGGGACGGTTTAGGGTCCAGGGGAGGGTACGACAACGCTTTAGGGGGAGCGTACGTGTGAGGGCGCGGGTTAGTGTTAGCGTACGGGTTAGGATTAGGGTACGGGTGAGTGTCAGGCTTCGGGGAAGGGTTAGGGTTAGGGTTCGGGCTAGGGTTAGGGTTAGGGGACGGGGACGTTTTAGGGTTCAGGGGAGGGTAAGACAACACTTTAGGGGGAGCGTACGTGTGAGGGCGCGGGTTAGTGTTAGCGTACGGGTTAGGATTAGGGGACGGGTGAGGGTCAGGCTTCGGGGAAGGGTTAGGGTTAGGGTTCGGGCTAGGGTTAGGGTTAGGGGACGGGGACGGTTTAGGGTCCAGGGGAGGTTACGACAACGCTTTAGGGGGAGCGTACATGTGAGGGCGCGTGTTAGTGTTAGCGTACGGGTTAGGATTAGGGGACGGGTGAGGGTCAGGTTTCGGGGAAGGGTTAGGGTTAGGGTTCGGGCTAGGGTTAGGGTTAGGGGACGGGGACGGTTTAGGGTCCAGGGGAGGGTACGACAACGCTTTAGGGGGAGTGTACGTGTGAGGGCGCGGGTTAGTGTTAGCGTACGGGTTAGGATTAGGGTACGTGTGAGGGTCAGGCTTCGGGGAAGGGTTAGGGTTAGGGTTCGCGCTAGGGTTAGGGTTAGGGGACGGGGACGGTTTAGGGTCAGGGGAGGGTACGACAATGCTTTAGGGGGAGCGTACGTGTGAGGGCGCGGGTTAGTGTTAGCGTACGGGTTAGGATTAGGGGACGTGTGAGGGTCAGGCTTCGGGGAAGGGTTAGGGTTAGGGTTCGGGCTAGGGTTAGGGTTAGGGGACGGGGACGGTTTAGGGTCCAGGGGAGGGTACGACAACGCTTTAGGGGGAGCGTACGTGTGAGGGCGCGGGTTAGTGTTAGCGTACGGGTTAGGATTAGGGGACGGGTGAGGGTCAGGCTTCGGGGAAGGGTTAGGGTTAGGGTTCGGGCTAGGGTTAGGGTTAGGGGACGGGGACGGTTTAGGGTCCAGGGGAGGGTACGACAATGATTTAGGTGGAGCGTACATGTGAGGGCGCGGGTTAGTGTTAGCGTACAGGTTAGGATTAGGGGACGGGTGACGGTCAGGCTACAGGGAACGGTTAGGGTTAGGGTTCGGGCTAGGGTTAGGGTTAGGGGACGGGGACGGTTTAGGGTCCAGGGGAGGGTACGACAACGCTTTAGGGGGAGCGTACGTGTGAGGGCACGGGTTAGTGTTAGAGTACGGGTTAGGATTAGGGGACGGGTGAGGGTCAGTCTTCGGGGAAGTGTTAGGGTTAGGGTTCAGGCTAGGGTTAGGGTTAGGGGACGGGGACGGTTTAGGGTCCAGGGGAGGTTACGACAACGATTTAGGGGGAGCGTACATGTGAGGGCGTTGGTTAGTGTTAGCGTACGGGTTAGGATTAGGGAACGGGTGAGGGTCAGGCTTCGGGGAAGGGTTAGGGTTAGGGTTCGGGCTAGGGTTAGGGTTAGGGGACGGAGACGGTTTAGGGTCCAGGGGAGGTTACGACAACGCTTTAGGGGGAGCGTACGTGTGAGGGCGCGGGTTAGTGATAGCGTACGGGTTAGGATTAGGGGACGGGTGAGGGTCAGGCTTCGGGGAAGTGTTAGGGTTAGGGTTCGGGCTAGGGTTAGGGTTAGGGGACAGGGACGTTTTAGGGTCCAGGGGAGGGTACGACAACGCTTTAGGGGGAGCGTACGTGTGAGGGCTCGGGTTAGTGTTAGCGTACGGGTTAGGATTAGGGGACGGGTGAGGGTCAGGCTTCGGGGAAGGTTTAGGGTTAGGGTTCGGGCTAGGGTTAGGGTTAGGGGACAGGGACGTTTTAGGGTCCAGGTGAGGGTACGACAACGCTTTAGGGGGAGCGTACGTGTGAGGGCACGGGTTAGTGTTATCGTACGGGTTAGAATTAGGGGACGGGTGAGGGTCTGGCTTCGGGGAAGGGTTAGAGTTAGGGTTCGGGCTAGGGTTAGGGTTAGGGGACGGGGATGGTTTAGGGTCCAGGGGAGGGTACGACAACGCTTTAGGGGGAGCGTAGGTGTGAGGGCGCGGGTTAGTGTTAGCGTACGGGTTAGGATTAGGGGACGGGTGAGGGTCAGGCTTCGGGGAAGGGTTAGGGTTAGGGTTCGGGCTAGGGTTAGGGTTAGGGGACGGGGACGGTTTAGGGTCCAGGGGATGGTACGACAACGCTTTAGGGGTAGTGTATGTGTGAGGGCGTGCTTTAGGGTTAGCGTACGGGTTAGGATTAGGGGACGGGTGAGGGTCAGGCTTCGGGGAAGGGTTAGGGTTAGGGTTCGGGCTAGGGTTAAGGTTAGAGGACGGGAACGGTGTAGGGTCCAGGGGAGGGTCTGACAACGCTTTAGAGGGACCGTACGTGTGAGGTCGCGGGTTAGTGTTAGCGTACGGGTTAGGATTAGGGGACGGGTGAGGGTCAGGCTTCGGGGAAGGGTTAGGGTTAGGGTTCGGGCTGGGGTTAGGGTTAGGGGACGGGGACGGTTTAGGGTCCAGTGGAGGGTACCTCAACGCTTTAGGGGGAACATACGTGTGAGGGCGCGGTTTACGGTTAGCGTACGGGTTAGGATTAGGGGACGGGTGAGGGTCAGGCTCGGGGAAGGGTTAGGGTTAGGGTTCGGGCTAGGGTTAGGGTTAGGGGACGGGGACGGTTTAGGGTCCAGGGGAGGGTACGACAACGCTTTAGGGGGAGCGTACGTGTGAGGGCGCGGGTTAGTGTTAGCGTACGGGTTAGGATTAGGGGACGGGTGAGGGTCAGGCTTCGGGGAAGGGTTAGGGTTATGGTTCGGGCTAGGGTTAGGGTTAGGGGACGGGGACGGTTTAGGGTCCAGGGGAGGGTACGACAACGCTTTAGGGGGAGTGTACGTGTGAGGGCGCGGGTTAGTGTTAGCGTACGGGTTAGGATTAGGGTACGGGTGAGGGTCAGGCTTCGGGGAAGGGTTAGGGTTAGGGTTCGGGCTAGGGTTAGGGTTAGGGGACGGGGACGTTTTAGGGTTCAGGGGAGGGTACGACAATGCTTTAGGGGGAGCGTACGTGTGAGCGCGCGGGTTAGTGTTAGCGTACGGGTTAGAATTAGGGGACGGGTGAGGGTCAGGCTTCGGGGAAGGGTTAGAGTTAGGGTTCGGGCTAGGGTTAGGGTTAGTGGACGGGGACGGTTTAGGGTCCAGGGGAGGGTACGACAACGCTTTAGGTGGAGCGTACGTGTGAGGGCGCGGGTTAGTGTTAGCGTACGGGTTAGGATTAGGGGACGGGTGAGGGTCAGGCTTCGGGGAAGGGTTAGGGTTAGGGTTCGGGCTAGGGTTAGGGTTAGGGGACGGGGACGGTTTAGGGTCCACGGGAGGGTACGACAACGCTTTAGGGGGAGCGTACGTGTGAGGGCGAGGGTTAGTGTTAGCGTACGGGTTAGAATTAGGGGACGGGTGAGGGTCTGGCTTCGGGGAAGGGCTAGAGTTAGGGTTCGGGCTAGGGTTAGGGTTAGTGGACGGGGACGGTTTAGGGTTCAGGGGAGGGTACGACAACGCTTTTGGGGCAGCGTACGTGTGAGGGCGCGGGTTAGTGTTAGCGTACGGGTTAGGATTAGGGGACGGGTGAGGGTCAGGCTTCGGGGAAGGGTTAGGGTTAGGGTTCGGGCTAGGGTTAGGGTTAGGGGACGGGGACGGTTTAGGGTCCAGGGGAGATTACGACAACGCTTTAGGGGGAGCGTACGTGTGAGGGCGTGGGTTAGTGTTAGCGTACGGGTTAGGATTAGGGGACGGGTGAGGGTCAGGCTTCGGGGAAGGGATAGGGTTAGCGTTCGGGCTAGGGTTAGGGTTAGGGGACGGGGACGGTTTAGGGTCCAGGGGAGAGTACGACAACGCTTTAGGGGCAGCGTACGTGTGAGGGCGCGGGTTAGTGTTAGCGTACGGGTTAGGATTAGGGGACGGGTGAGGGTCAGGCTTCGGGGAAGGGTTAGGGTTAGGGTTCTGGCTAGGGTTAGGGTTAGGGGACGGGGACGGTTTAGGGTCCAGGGGAGGGTACGACAACGCTTTAGGGGGAGCTTACATGTGAGGGCGCGGGTTAGCGTTAGCGTACGGGTTAGGATTAGGGGACGGGTGAGGGTCAGGCTTCGGGGAAGGGTTAGGGTTAGGGTTCGGGCTAGGGTTAGGGTTAGGGGACGGGGACGGTTTAGGGTCAGGGGAGGGTTCGACAACGCTTTAGGGGGAGCGTACGTGTGAGGGCGCGGGTTAGTGTTAGCGGACGGGTTAGGATTAGGGAACGGGTGAGGGTCAGGCTTCGGGGAAGGGTTAGGGTTCGGGTTCGGTCTAGGGTTAGGGTTAGGGGACGGGGACGGTTTAGGGTCCAGGGGAGGGTACGACAACGCTTTAGGGGAAGCGTACGTGTGAGGGTGCGGGTTATTGTTAGCGTACGGGTTAGGATTAGGGGACGGGTGAGGTTCAGGCTTCGGGGAAGGGTTAGGTTTAGGGTTCGGGCTAGTGTTAGGGTTAGGGGACGGGGACGGTTTAGGGTCCAGGGGAGGGTACGACAATGCTTTAGGGGGAGCGTACGTGTGAGGGCGCGGGTTAGTGTTAGCGTACGGGTTAGGATTAGGGGACGGGTGAGGGTCAGGTTTTGGGGAAGGGTTAGGGTTAGGGTTCGGGCTAGGGTTAGGGTTAGGGGACAGGGACGTTTTAGGGTCCAGGTGAGGGTACGACAATGCTTTAGGGGGAGCGTACGTGTGAGGGCGCGGGTTAGTGTTAGCATACGGGTTAGAATTAGGGGACGGGTGAGGGTCTGTCTTCGGGGAAAGGTTAGAGTTAGGGTTCGGGCTAGGGTTAGGGTTAGGGGACGGGGACGGTTTAGGGTCCAGGTGAGGGTACGACAACGCTTTAGTGGGAGCGTACGTGTGAGGGCGCGGGTTAGTGTTAGCGTATGGGTTAGGATTAGGGGAGGGGTGAGGGTCAGGCTTCGGGGAAGGGTTAGGGTTAGGGTTCGGAATAGGGTTAGGGTTAGGGGACGGGGACGATTTAAGGTCCAGGTGAGGGTACGACAACGCTTTACGGGGAGCGTACGTGTGAGGGCGCGGGTTTGTGTTAGCGTACGGGTTAGGATTACGGGACGGGTGACGGTCAGGCTTCGGGGAAGGGTTAGGGTTAGGGTTCGGGCTAGGGTTAGGGTTACGGGAAGGGGACGGTTTAGGGTCCAGGTGAGGGTACGACAACGCTTTAGGGGGAGAGTACCTGTGAGGGCGCGGGTTAGTGTTAGCGTACGGGTTAGAATTAGGGGACGGGTGAGTGTCAGGCTTCGGGGAAGGGTTAGGGTTAGGATTCTGGCTAGGGTTAGGGTTAGGGGATGGGGAAGGTTTAGGGTCCAGGTGAGGGTACGACAACGGTTTAGGGGGAGCGTACGTGTGAGGGCGCGGGTTAGTGTTAGCGTACGGGTTAGAATTAGGGGACGGGTGAGGGTCTGGCTTCGGGGAAGGGTTAGAGTTAGGGTTCGGGCTAGGGTTAGGGTTAGGGGACGGGGACGGTTTAGGGTCCAGGTGAGGGTACGACAACGCTTTAGTGGGAGCGTACGTGTGAGGGCGCGGGTTAGTTTTAGTGTACGGGTCAGGATTAGGGGACGGGTGAGGGTCAGGCTTCGGGGAAGGGTTAGGTTTAGGGTTCGGAATAGGGTTAGGGTTAGGGGACGGGGACGGTTTAGGGTCCAGGGGAGGGTACGACAACGCTTTAGGGGGAGCGTACGTGTGAGGGCGTGGGTTAGTGTTAGCGTACGCGTTAGGATTAGGAGATGGGTGAGGGTCAGGCTTCGGGGAAGGGTTAGGGTTTAGGTTCGGGCTAGGGTTAGGGTTAGGGGACGGGGAAGGTTTAGGGTCCAGGTGAGGGTACGACAACGCTTTAGGGGGAGCGTACGCGTGAGGTCGTGGGTTAATGTTAGCGTACGGGTTAGGATTAGGGGACGGGTGAGGGTCAGGCTTCGGGGCAGGGTTAGGGTTAGGGTTCGGGCTAGGGTTAGGGTTAGGGGACGGGGACTGTTTAGGGTCCAGGTGAGGTATTTTATACATAGCAGTGTGTATGTGTTAATCCCAAACTGTTAATTTATCCCTCCTCCCACCCTCCCCTTTGGTAATAATAAATTATAAGATTTTATACTTCTCAGAATTGGGGGAGCTGAAAGAGAGGTATCATTTTCAATGGAAAAGCATTTAAAACAAGATTGAAGCTTTAACCAAGATTATTAGATGTACATCCTTGGAAAGAAAGCACTTCGTTTCTCTAATATTGACCTGACAAATAAGACAAACACTTTCACTGAACTTGCTTATAATAAAGTGATGGAAATATCAAATGGAAGTGTTAGAAACATCTTATTTTACCCGAGCCTTATACACTGTTCTATGTTAACTACAGTTTGGCTCACACATCTGTTCATTGAGGTTACAATAGTCTCAATTTCTGTTACTGATCCTCCAGAGTGGACCCCAACAGGTGTCCCCCTGCCCAGTGTCATTGGGGCCAACAGATCGAGACTGAGTTTGGTTCACAAGCAAAGGAAACTTTATATTTTGATCAGAGAATGGAGAGGTGAGAGCATGCACTACCCTGTGGGCTGTGGGCTGGCCTGCTGTGTAGAGATCCTGTCAGAGTCAGTGGGAGGGAGGGGACAGAGCTTTCAAGGGCTGGGTTGGCTGCAGCTCAGGCTCTATATCGCGGAGTCTGCACTGGGCCCCAGGAGCTGAGGTGTCGACCCAGCCATTCTGCACTAGGAAATCTGGCCTGAAGTGCCGGGTGTGGAACCTCTGCATGCGAGACCCTAGGAGTACGTGAAATTAGACAAAGCACAAAGGATAAAAAAGTTAGACTTGACTTTATTGCACAGATGCTATTTTTATCTCCCAGGGATTTTTAATGGGCTTTGCTGGGGACAAACTCCTCCTCTGCCTTTTGTCCCGTTCCTCATTCTTGGAGTTCTGAGGGTGCAGACCCTTCTTCTGTAACTGCTGAGTGCTGAGTTGGGAGCCCTCATACCCAGGGGCGAGGGTCAGAACTTCTCCCCAGCAGCCTCCAGGTGACGTTGATTGTCCCCAGGCCCCCTGCCTCCTTGCTCGTCCACCTGAGCACCAGCAGTGGAAGTGTTATAGATTCTAATGACCTTTAAGGGTCCAGGAAAGAGATGTGCAGAGACGCTGTGGGGGCTGGTTTCACCCCACCCCACATTTGTTCGGCCACCTTAGGCTGACCGTTTCTGCCAGCCTAGATGCTCTGAACAGTAGTCTGTGCTTTCTTCAATTAGGCCCCTGAATTAACGTACAAACAGCACCAGGTGTCAGAGCCCTGCCCACTCAACTCCCAGACAGTCCAGGGTCAGTGGTGATCAAGGACCATGATGGCCACTGAGTCAACAGCCTTTTGAAGTAAACAGGAGTCCAGCCGGTCTTATTGGCCACCATCATCACGGTGTCTGTAGGCTTTTCTATGGTGACAGTGTGATATACGGTTCCCCCGCCAAGATTATTAGCTCCCCTCTGGGTGCAGTAAGTCCTGCAAGCAGTAGTCTACTCTTTTGGGACACACTCTTGTTGTTTTATGAGAGAAACTCCAGGTCAAGTGATGTTCACACGAGTCGTCATGGTGCCCTGTTGCCCCCGGTTATCTCTCTGGATGTTGGAGTTGGAAGGCCTCCTCACTCGAGGTCGGTGTGCCAACGGAGCGAACCCTGCAACTTCAGGGCATGGTTGGTGGTTAGGATCACCACGTGGGGTCCTTTTCCCTTAGGAGGGAGGTGGCCTTTTGGGCTGCTGATTTCCAGGTTTTTAGATACCGCCAGTATCTTGGCCAGATGTGGCAGTGGGCCAAGCCCCTTGGTGACCGTAGTTTATCCTACCTGGATGGCATTCTTGCATTGTTCCATTTCAAGTGGTCCCAGTTTTTGCACTAATTCTCCAATGGCGATTCACCTTTCACCGGGAACGTAAAGGTCAAAGGGTTTAGCTAAATTAGGGAGTTCCAGGGCAAGGGTCTGAATTGACTGCTCTTTCCATTCTTGAAAGGCCACTTCTGGATTCTATTCAAAAGGATCATCATCTTTTCCTTTCAGTGTTTCATATAGAGGCCCAGCTAGTAGACTATAGTTAGGGATCCAGAAGCAGCAAACCCTGGCCTCCCCAGGAACCCCTAAGCTGTCTTCTAGTTTTAGAAAGGGGTAAGGCTGAAAATGGTTTCTTCCCTTTCCTGGGATGGGCTTCTCCGACCTTCTGTGAGAATGAAGCCCAGGCAGGTCACCGCAGTCTGTGATATTTGAGCTTCATTTTGGACGACTTCTATCCTTTATTGGCTTGGTAGTTCAGAGGCCTCCTTAGTAGGGCTGGCGATCAGAATGTCGTCTGCGTATTGAAGGAGGGTTTCCCTTTCCAGAGGTAGAACTTTTAGGTCTTTACCTAAGCTTTCCCCAAAGACAGTGTGGGAATTTTTGCACCCTTGGGGCCAGACGGCCCGGAAGTATTGTTTTAGTTGTATGTTGAGTCCTGCCACTCACAAGCCAAAATTTCTTGTGACTCTGGGACTAATGGAATACAAAAGAAGGCATCATTGAAGACTAATACAGAATACCATGTCCTGGTGGTTGGTAGAATGACCAGCAGGGTGTAGGAATTAGGAGCAGCTGGAGGTATATCCTCGGTGGCTTCACTGACTGTCCTGACATCCTTTACCAGGTCCCCAGCAGCCCATGGGGCTCTCGTGGTCAGACCAATCCCCGGATACAGAGCTACCCTTGCAGGTACCGTGGCAGGGCTGGGCACACAGGAACCGTGTACATAGCCCTCATTGCAGAGCACCCCCAGCTCACCTGTCACTCAGAGCTGACACAGAGCACCTCAGAGCAGGACTTGAACTAACAAACAGCAGCTGCGACAGGTCTGTGACCCTGGGCATCACTCTGTACGGCCTCCCTCCACCTGGTCTTCCAGAGACTTCCACTGCACCCGGGGCACCAGGCCTCTGTCTCCAACCACCACCCACCCCTCCTCTCCCTGACTCCTGGGTTCCTCTCATTAGGAGAGTGTTTTCTTGAAGTTGTCTCCCACTCATGGGCCAGATAAAATGATTAGAAAACAAGCCAAAGCTGCAGCCCCTTGTCTATCTTGACTCTCAGGAGCCCACACCTGTTCCTTGGACCTGGCCGGTTCAGCAAGTTCCATTTTCTGCAACTGTGAGCCCCTGAGGGGTGATGATTGGCTGACCTGGGCAGCCTTACCGTGCCGGCCAGCCCTCCCCAGGTGTGCCTGGGTTGAGATCAATATAAATACCACTCCAGGCAGCAAGAGCCCCTGCAGCCGTGCCTGATGCCATTTTCTCTGCCCTGTCAGCAGTCTCGGGGCTGGGCTGGTGGGAGGGAGTGAGAGGCCACAGCTTTGTGGGTGGCCCAGTGTGAGTGGGGCTCTGCTGGACTTTCTGCAGCAGTTGCCAGGCTGCCACCTGCTAAGGAAGAGGATGTGTCACCCATACCTGCTGCTGGAATTTCTCCCTGGGCAGAGGTGAGGAAGGAAAAAAGCAGTGGGGGCAGGGACAGGACGGGTATCTCAGGCAGGGAAATGGAAATCTTCCAGAAGAGCACCCAGGGCCAGTACCATCCTGGCTGGCCTGCAGGCACCAAGTCGGCTGGCATGCTGTCACTCGTGTGGCTCCATGGCGCTTCCTCTAGGCTTTCAAGTCCTTGTACATATTCAGGTGTTTTACCTGGGAAGGTTGGGAACAGTTCAGCAGCAGCTGGTCTGGGGCTCATCTCACGTTTACTCACAGATGCCTCGGCACGGTCCCCCAGGCTTGTAATGAGGACACTCCTTGCGGGGGGGCTGCTGGCTGCATGCGAGATGATTCCCCACCTCTGACCAACTTCAGAATTGTCTACCACTGAAGCAAGTGCCCTGATAGGGTTTTCATCTGTATAACTGGTGGGTTCTGTTTTGTTTTTTTCTTTTTTGTTTCAAGGTAGGTTTTATTCCTCTTTTTTGTACTTATGGATGTAAGCATGGAAATAATTCATTCATATAAATACATGTATGTGAAGGGAATAACTTTTTTCCGTTTTTTAAAAAATTTTATTTTTCATTTTATTTTATTTATTTTTTATACAGCAGGTTCGTATTGGTTATCTATTTTATACATATAAATGTATACATGTCAATCCCAATCTCCCAACTCCTCCCACCGCCACCCCCCCCATGGCTTTCCCCTCTTTGTGTCCATACATTTGTTCTCTACATCTGTGTCTCTATTTCTGCCCTTCAAACCGGTTCATCTGTACCATTTTTCTAGGTTCCACATATATGCGTTAATATACAATATTTGTTTTTCTCTCTCTGACTTACTTCACTCTGTATGACAGTCTCTAGATCCATCGACGTCTCTACAAATGACCCAATTTCATTCCTTTTTATGGCTAATAGTCCATTTTATATATGTACCACATCTTTATCCATTCGTCTGTCTGTGGGCATTTAGGTTGCTTCCATTACCTGGCTATTGTAAATAGTGCTGCAATGAACATTGTGGTGAATGTGTCTTTTTGATTTATGGTTTTCTCTGGGTATATGCCCAGTAGTGGGTTGCTGGATCATATGGTAATTCTATTTTTAGTTTTTTAAGGAACCTCCATACTGTTCTCCATAGTGACTATCAATTTACATTCCCACCAATCGTGGAAGAGGGTTCCTTTTCTCCACACCCTCTCCAGCATTTGTTGTTTGTAGATTTTCTGATGATGCCCATTCTAACAGGTGTGAGGTGATACCTCATTGTAGTTTTGATTTGCATTTCTCTAATAATTAGTGATGTAGAGCAGCTTTTCATGTGCTCCTTGGCCATCTCTACGTCTTTTTGGAAGAAATGTCTATTTAGATCTTCTGCCCATTTTTGTATTGGGTTGTTTGTTTTTTTAATATTGAGCTGCATCAGCTGTTTATATATATTGGAGATTAATCCTTTGTCCATTGATTCAGTTGCAAATATATTCTCCCATTCTGAGGGTTGTCTTTTTGTGTTTGTAGTTTCCATTGCTTTGCAAAAGCTTTTACGTTTCATTAGGTCCCATTTGTTTAGTTTTCTTTTTTATGTCATTACTCTAGGAGGTGGATCAAAAAAGATCTTGCTGTGATTTATGTTAGAGTATTCTTCCTATGTTTTCCTCTAAGAGTTTTATACTGTCCGGTCTTACATTAAGGTCTCTAATCCATTTTGAATTTATTTTTGTGTATGGTGTTAGGGGGTGTTCTAATTTCATTCTTTTACATGTAGCTGTCCATTTTTCCCAGCACCACTGATTGAAGACACTGTCTTTTCTCCATTGTATAGTCTTGCCTACTTTGTCATAGATTAGTTGACCATAGGTGTGTAGGTTTATCTCTGGGCTTCTTTCTTTTTTATTTTCCTTTTACACCTTTATTGGAGTATAATTGCTTTACAATGGAGTGTTAGTTTCTGCTGTATAACAAAGTGAATCAATTATACATATACATATATCACCATATCCCCTCCCTCTTACATCTCCCTCCCACCCTCCACATCCCACCCCTTTAGGTGGTCGCAAAGCACCGAGCTGATCTCCCTGTGCTATGTGGCTGCTTCCCAGTAGCTATCGATGTTACATTTGGTAATGTATATATGTCCATGGCACTCTCTCACTTCGTCCCAGCTTACCCTTCCCCCTCCCCGTGTCCTCAAGTCCTTTCTCTATGTCTGTGTCCTTAATCCTGTCCTGCCCCTGGGTTCTTCATAAACTTTCTTCTTTAGATTCCATATATCTCTGTTAGTACACGGTATTTATTTTTCTCTTTCTGACTTACTTCACTGTGTAGGACAGACTCTAAGTCCATCCCCCTCACTACAAATAACTCAGTTTTGTTTCTTTTTATGGCTGAGTAATATTCCATTTATATATGTGCCAGATATTCTTTATCCATTTATCTGTCGATGGACACTTAGGTTGCTTCCATGTCCTGGCTATTGTAAGTAGAACTGCAATGAACATTGTTGTATATAACTCTTTTTGAATTATGGTATCTCAGGGCAAATGCCCAGTAGTTGGATTGTTGGGTCGTATGGTACTTCTATTTTTAGTTCTTTCAGGAACCTCTATACTGTTATCCCTAGTGGGTATAGCAATTTACATTCCCAGCAACAGTGCAAGAACGTTCCCTTTTCTCCAGTAAATGCCTCTCCAGCACTTATTGTTTGTAGATTTTTTGATGATTGCCATTCTGACTGCTGGGAGTTGATACCTCACTGTAGTTTTGATTTGCATTTCTCTAATGATTAGTGATGTTCAGCATCCTTTCATGTGTTTATTGGCAATCTGTATATCTCCTTTGGAGAAATGTCTATTTAGGTCTTCTGCCCATTTTTGGATTGTGTTGTTTGTTTTTGTGATATTGAGCTACACGAGCTGCTTGTAAATTTTGGAGATTAATCTTTTGTCATTTGCTTCATTTGAAAACATTTTCTCCCATTCTGAGGGTTGTATTTTCGTCTTGTTTATGTTTTCCTTTGCTGTGCAAAAGCTTTGAAGTTTCATTAGGTCCCATTTGTTTATTTTTGTTTTTATTTCCACTTCTCTAGGAGGTGGGTCAAAAAGGATCTTGCTGTGATTTATGTCATAGAGTGTTCTGCCTATGTTTTCCTCTAATAATTTTATAGTGTCTGGTCTAACATTTAGATCTCTAATTCATTTTGAGTTTATTTTTGTGTATGGTGTTATGGAGTGTTCTAATTTCATTCTTTCACGTGTAGTTGTCCAGTTTTCCCAGCACCACTTACTGAAGAGACTGTCTTTTCTTCATTGTATATCTTTGCCTCCTTTGTCATAGATGAGTTAGCCATAGGTACGTAGGTTTATCTCTGGGCTTTCTATCTTGTTCAATTGATCTATATTTCTGTTTTTGTGCCAGTACCATATAGTCTTGATTAATGTAGCTTTGTAGTATAGTCTGAAGTTAGGAAGTCTGATTCCTCCAGCTCTTTTAATTTCCCTCAAGACTGCTTTGGCTATTCGGGGTCTTTTGTGTCTCCATACAAATTTTAAGATTTTTTTGTTCTAGTTCTGTAGAAAATGCCAGTGGTATTTGATAGGGATTGCATTGAATCTGTAGCTTGCTTTGGGTACTATAGTCATTTTCACAATATTGATTCTTCTAATCCAAGAACATGGTTTATACCTCCATATGTTTATATCATCTTTGATTTCTTTCAGCAGTGTCTTATAGTTTTCTGAGTACAGGTCTTTTACCTCCTTATGTAGGTTCATTCCTCTGTATTTTATTCTTTTTGTTGCAATGGTGAATGAGATTGTTTCCTTAATTTCTCTTTCTGATCTTTCATTGTTAGTGTATAGGAATGCAAGAGATTTCTGTGCATTAATTTTGTATCCTGCAACTTTACCAAATTCATTGATTAGCTCTGGTAGTTTTCTGGTGGCATCTTTAGGATTCACTATGTGTAGTATCGTGTCATTTGCAAACAGTGACAATTTTACTTCTTCTTTTCCAATTTGTATTCCTTTTATTTCTTTTTCTTCTCTGATTACTGTGTCTAGGACTTCCAAAAACTATGTTGAGTAATAGTGGTGAGAGTGGACATCCTTGTCTTGTTCCTGATCTTAGAGGAAATGCTTTTAGTTTTTCACTATTGAGAATGATGTTTGCTGTGGGTTTGTCATATACTGCCTTTATTATGTTGAGGTAGATTCCCTCTATGCCCACTTTTTGGAGACTTTTAATCATAAATTGGTGTTGAATTTTGTCAAAAGCTTTTCCTGCATCTATTGGGATGATCATATTTTTATTCTACAATTTGTTAATATGGTGTATCACATTGATTGATTTGTGTATATTGAAGAATTCTTGCATCCCTGGGATAAACCCCACCTGATCATGGTGCATGATCCTTTTAATGTGTTGTTTAATTCTGTTTCCTAGTATTTTGTTGAGGATTTTTACATCTATATTAATCAGTGATATTGGTCTCTAATTTTCTTTTTCTGTAGTATCTTTGTCTGGTTTTGGTATCAGGGTGATTGTGGCCTCATATAATGAGTTTGGGAGTGTTCCTTCCCCTGAAAAGTTCTGAAGAGTTTGAGAAGATTGGGTGTTAGCTCTTGTCTAAATGTTTGATAGAATTCACCTCTGATGCCATCTCGTTCTGGACTTTTGTTTGTTGGAAGATTTTTAGTCACACTTTCAATTTCATTACTTGTGATTGGTCTGTTCATATTTTCTATTTCTTCCCGGTTCAGTCTTGGAAGGTTATACCTTTCTAAGAATTTGTCCATTTCTTCCAGGTTGTCCATTTTATTGGCATAGAGTTGCTTGTAGAGGTCTCTTAGGATGCTTTGTATTTCTGTGGTGTCTGTTACAACTTCTCCTGTTTCATTTCTAATTTTATTGATTTGAGTCCTCTCCCTCTTTTACTTGAGTCTGGCTAAAGGTTTATCATTTTTGTTTATCTTCTCAAAGAACCAGCTTTTAGTTTTATTGATCTTTGCTATTGTTTTTATTTCATTTATTTCTGCTCTGATCTTTATGATTTCTTTCCTTCTATTAACTTTGGGTTTTGTTCTTCATTCTCTAGTTCCTTTAGGTGTAGGGTTAGATTGTTTATTTGAGATTTTTCTGGTTTCTTGAGGTAGGCTTTTATTGCTATAAACTTCCCTCTTAGAACTGTTTTTGCTGCATCCCATAGGTTTTGGATCATCGTGTTTTTGTTGTCATTTGTCTCTAGGTATTTTTTGATTTCCTCTTTGATTTCCTCAGTGATCTCTTGGTTATTTAGAAATGTATTGTTTAGCCTCCATGTGTTTGTTTTTTACGTTATTTTCCCTGTAATTGATTTCTAATCTCATAGCATTGTGGTCGGAACAGCTGCTTGATATGATTTCAGTTTTCTTAAATTTACTGAGGCTTTATTTGTGACCCAAGATGTGATCTATCCCGGAGAATGTTCCGTGTGCCATTGAGAAGAACTTGTAGTCTGCTGTTTTTGGATGGAATGTCCTATAAATATCCATTAAATCTATCTGGTCTATTGTGCCATTTAAAGCTTGTGTTTCCTTATTAATTTTCTGTCTGGATGATCTCCATTGGTGTAAGTGAGGTGTTAAAGTCCCTTGCTATTATTGTGTTACTGTTGATTTCCTCTTTTATAGCTGTTAGCAGTTGCCTTATGTATTGAGGTGTTCCTGTGTTGGGTACATATATATTTATAATTGTTATATCTTGGATTGATCCCTTGATCATTATGTAGTGTCCTTCCTTGTCTCTTGTAACATTCTTTATTTTAAAATCTATTTTATCTGATATGAGTATTGCTACTCCAGCTTTCTTTTGATTTTCATTTGCATGGAATATATTTTTCCATCCTCTCACTTTCAGTCTGTATGTGTCCCTAGGTCTGAAATGGGTCTCTTGTAGACAGCATATATATGGATCTTGTTTTTGTATCCATTCAGTGAGCCTGTGTCATTTGGTTGGAGCATTTAATCCATTCACGTTTAAGGTAATTATCAATATGTATGTTCCTATTATTATTTTCTTAATTGTTATGGGTTTGTCTTAGTGGGTCCTTTTCTTCTCTTGTGTTTCCCACTTAGAGAAGTTCCTTTAGCATTTGTTGTAGAGCTGGTTTCGTGGTGCTGAATTCTCTTAGCTTTTGCTTGTCTGTAAAGCTTTTGATTTCTCCATCAAATCTGAATGAGATACTTGCTGGGTGGAGTACTCTTGGTGGTAGGTTCTTCCCTTTCATCACGTTAAATTTATCATGCCACTCCCTTCTGGCTTGTAGATTTTCTGCTGAGAAATCAGCTGTTAACCTTATGGGAATTCCGTTGTATGTTGTCATTTTTCCCTTGTTGCTTTCAATAATTTTTCTTTGTCTTTAATTTTTTCAATTTGATTACTGTGTGTCTCGGCATTTTTCTCCTTTGGTTTATCCTGCCTGGGACTCTCTGCGCTTCGTGGACTTCGGTGGCTATTTCTTTTCCCATGCTAGGGAAGTTTTCAACTATAATCTCTTCAGATATTTTCTCGAGTCCTTTCTCTCTCTGTTCTCCATCTGGGACCCCTATAATGCGAATGTTGTTGCATTTAATGTTGTCCCAGAAGTCTCTTAGGTTGTCTTCATTTATTTTCATTCTTTTTCTTTATTTTGTTCCATGGCAGTGATTTCCACCTTTCTGTCTTCCAGGTCACTTATCCGTTCTTCTGTCACAGTTATTCTGCTACTGATTCCTTCTAGTGTATTTTTCATTTCAGTTATTGTATTGTTCATCTCTGTTTGTTTGTTCTTTAATTCTTCTAGGTGTTTGTTCCTTAATTCTTCTAGGTCTTTGTTAAGCATTTCTTGCATCTTCTCGATCTTTGCCTCCATTATTTTTCTAAGGTCTTGGATCATCTTCACTATCATTATTCTGAATTCTTTTACTGGAAGGTTACCTATCCCCACTTCATTTCGTTGTTTTTCTGAGGATTTATCTTGTTCCTTGATCTGGTATAAAGTCCTCTGCCTTTTCATTTTCTCTATCTTTCTGTGAATGTGGTTTTCCTTCCACAGGCTGCAGAATTGTAGTTCTTCTTGCTTCTGCTGTCTGCTCTCCAGTGATTGAGTCTATCTGAGAGGTTTGTGCAAGCTTCCTTATGCGAGGGACTGGTGGTGGGTAGAGCTGGGTGTTGTTCTGGTGGGCAGAGCTTTAATCTGCTTGTCTGTGGATTAAATAAAAGTTTAATAAAAAGTTTAATCCACTTGTCTGCTGATGCATGGGGCTGGGTTCCCTCCCTGTTGGTTGTTTGGACTGAGGCGACCCAGCACTGGAGCCTACCTTGCTCTTGGTGGGGCTAATGGTGGACTCTGGGAGAGTTCACGCCAAGGAGTATTTCCCAGAACTTCTGCTGTCAGTGTCGTTGTCCCCATGGTGAGCCGCAGCCACACCCCACCTCTGCAGGAGACCCTCTAAAACTAGCAGCTAGGTATGATCATTCACCTACGGGGTGACTGCTCCTTCCCCTGGGTCCTGATGTGCACACTACTTTGTGTGTGTCCTCCAAGAGTGGAGTCTCTGTTGAGACTCTGAGTCTCTGAATGCAGTTGAGACTCTGAGTGGAGTCGCACAGACTCTGGGTCCTGTGAAGCTTCGATGTTTTGTGGTTCTAGAAATCCTATAGGAGACGGTCCACAGCAGGTGAAGCTAATGCTGTCATAGAGGTGGTGAAACCAAAGATCTGCAGTTCCGACTAGAGGTGCTGATGTACAAACAGGACAAAATCATCTCATGTGAATGTAGTTCAGGCACGTTTAAAATGAATGCAGTCATGTTAATGCCTAACATCTTCTATCTTGTGCCTCTCCTCAAGGACCCCCTCCTCAGTTCCTGAGGCTCCTGTAAGTCATGTACAGGGGAATGGAGAGTGGGCTCTGTCCAGTCTGAGCCCTGAGTTACCCTGTGTGTATCTTAGGATACTTTGTATTTCTGTGGTGGCTCTTGTAACATCATCTCTTTCAGTTCTGATTTATTTGGCCCCTCTCTTTAAAAAAAAGTTACTACTGTTGTCTTTTATTCTTTACAGAAGTTTAATAAGTGTTTGATCTACTACCCTTACTCTATGTATACTTTTTGCCGTGAGATTTTTACTTTTGTTTGTTTTCTTGTTACTGTCAATAATTAGTGAGAATTCTTTTAAGCTACCTTCAACATTGCTTATAAAGCTGCTTTATTAGTGATGACAGAGCTTTAATGGAAGTCGTGTTCTAGTTGTAAATTAGAATGCAATGTGCCAGCAAAAAGCCCCTTAAGTGTATGTCTCATTACTTCTCGTTCTTTTTTTCCCTTTTTTTCTCTCTTTTTTTTCTTGTTCTTTTTTAATGTTTATTTTTTATCAGAGCAAATTTGATTAAAATGTTTTGTTTGTTCTAGGTGTGTAAGATGTGGTTCTTTTACACATATACATGTATCTATACTTCTTCAGATCGTTTTCTCATGTAGCTTGTGACACAATGTTGAGTAGTCTTCTCTTGGTATTCCGTAGGTCTTTGGTGATTATATATTTCACATGTGTTTCTATATCTATGTTAACCCCAATATCCTAATGTATCCAGTCCTCATACCTTTCCATTTGGTGAACCATAACTTTGTTTAATGAATCTGTGATTGCCTTTCTCTGTGGAAATATCTTCATTGGTATCAATTTTTAGCTAACACCTATAAGTGATATTATAGGATATGTGTCTTTTGCTGTCTGACTTAGTACAATTTGCCTGATTACCTCTAGAATCATCTACGGTGCTGCAAATGGCATTGTTTCATTTTTTTCCCTAGATAATATTCCATCTGTACATGTACCAGTTCTTCTTTGTCCACTCACCTGTTGATGGACTTTTTGGTTGCCTCCATGTCTTGGCTATTGTAATACTGCTGCACTGCACATTTGCCTGCCTGTGTCTTTACAATTCTGTCTTCTTATGTTATAGGCCCAGGAGTGGGCATCCTGTATCATATGGTATCTCGGGGTTTACCGTTTAAATGCACCACGATTCTGTGCTCATTATTGGCCCTTTCCAGGTTACATCCCACTTAAAGTTGAGGGTATGCATTTCTCCACAACACCTTCAGCATTTATTTATTTATTTATTTTTAATATCTTTATTGAAGTATAATTGCTTTACAATGGTGTGCTAGCTTGTGCTTTACAACAAAATGAATCAGTTATACATATACATATGTTCCCATATCACTTCCCTCTTGCGTCTCCCTCCCTCCCACCCTCCCTCCCCTCCAGGCGGTCACAAAGCACCGAGCTGATCTCCCTGTGCCATGCTGCTGCTTCCCACTAGCTATCTACCTTACGTTTGGTAGCGTATATATGTCCATGCCTCTCTCTCCCTTTGTCACAGCTTACCCTTCCCCCTCCCCATATCCTCAAGTCCATTCTCTAGTAGATCTCTGTCTTTATTCCTGTTTTACCCCTAGGTTCTTCATGACATTCTTTTCCCTTAAATTCCAGGTATATGTGTTAGCATACGGTATTTGTCTCTCTCTTTCTGACTTACTTCACTGTGTATGACAGACTCTAGGTCTATCCACCTCATTACAAATAGCTCAATTTCGTTTCTTTTTATGGCTTCAGCATTTATTGTTTGTAGTTTTCTTGCTGATGGATATTCTGACTGGTGTGAGCTGATACCTCTTTGTGGTTGAATTTGCATATGACTCATAATCCTTTGAAATTGAGCTTTAAGTCATGTCCTTTTTATTTTTCAAACTGTGATTACAGCTTAGCTCTTCAAAGTGTTTTCTAAAGTATGTGTTACATTTTGAAATTTATTGGCCATTACCTCCCTCAAAACATTTTGAGGGCAGGTTTCATTTACAGCCCTGCAGTACTTGTTCACATGAAGTGACCATTAGCACAGGCTTTAAAGCTGCTTTTGCAGGTAACGGCCAGATTGCGGCAGCCTTTCTTTGTTCCCCATGCTGGTACTAGGGAAACAGAGCTTCCGGCCGGTGGTCTTCCTCGGTTATAAATTAGAGTGGAATGTGCCCGGATAAACCCCCAAAGGCTGATGTCTCCTTACTTTTGTTTGTTTTTTTAATTTAATTTATATTTTTATCGGAATAATATTCCATTTTGTATATGGACCACTTCTTGGTGCATTGCTCTGTTGAGGGACATTTTCGTTGCTTCCAAGTGTTGGCTATATTAAATATTGCTGGAGTGCAAGATTGCCAGCTTGTGACTTTTTGATTCTCATTTTCTCAGGTGATAGTCCCAGCAGTGGGTATGACTGATTGACTAGTAGCTCAATGTTTACCTTTTCAAAGCACCTCCATTGTGTTTTCATTAGTGGCTCTTACCATGTCTCCCTTAGAGCCGAGGGTACGAACTTCTCCACAATCCCTTCAGCATTTATAGTTTGCAGCATTTTTGCTAATGGCCAATCTGACTGCTGTGACCTGATAGGTTTTTGTAATTTGGGTTTGCATGACTTTAAAAATTCCTACAATTCATCATTTTCCACGCCTTTTTCCTTTCTGTTAAAAATCAAGTGTGAGCACAATCTATCTCTTGAAGCTGTCTTCTTGGAAGGTTGCCCTCTTTTGAATTTTTGGTGGATATTCGACCCCAGGATTTTTTTGGAGGGCAGATGTCATTACAGAACTGCAAGTTTGGTGAATATTTAGTGACCATTAGCACTGGGTTTAAAGCTGCTGTTGCGGGAAACGGCCACAAGGAGGCAGCATTTGTCCTTTCCCAAATCTGGGTACTAGGGCAGCAGAGCCTTTCTGGAAGTCGTGGTCCTAGGTTTTAAGTTAGAATGGAATGTGCCAGGAGGAACGCCCATAAGTTTATGTCTCATTACATCTTGGTTTTTAAAATTTATTTAATCGGGGTAATGATTAGATATTGTTTGTCCAGATGTACACAATCTGGTTCATTTGTACAATATATATGTCTATTCATGTTCAGATCCTCTTCCCATGTAAAATATTACAGTGTTCCGTAGACCTCCCTTGCTATATGGTCCGTCTTTTTGATATATGTTTATTATATGTATTTGTATACGTATGGTAACGTTAATCTTAATTTATCCATCCTGCCCACCTTTCCTTTTAGATAAGCATACTTAATTTCTAAGTCTGTGAGTGTCTTTCTCTGTGGAAATATGTTCATTTGTGTTAGTTATTAGATAACGCCTATAAGTGATATCATAGGATATAGGTCTTTTGCTTTCTGACTTACCTCATATTCTGTGATTATCTCCAAGCTCATCTATGGCACCTCAAATAGCAGTGTTTCATTGTTTTCCATGGCTAATATTCTATTGTGAACGTGGACCACTTCTTCTTCATCCATACATCTGTTGATGGACATTTTGGTGGCTTCACTGTCTTGGCTATTGTGAATAAGGCTGCAGTGCAGCTTTTGCAGCCCGCGTCTTCTCGATTCTGGTCTTCTCAGGTGAGAGGCCCAGTGGTGTGACTGCTGCATCGAATGGTACCTCAACTTTTACTTTTAATCGTAGCTCCTTTCTGTTCTCATTATTGGCTCTTACCACGTTACATCTCACCAGCAGCTAGAGGGTACACAGTTCTCTAAAACCCCTTCAGAATTTATTGTTTGTAGACCTTTTGCTGATGGTCAGTCGACTGGTGTGAGTTGAAACCTTTTTGTACATTAGATTTGCATGAGTCTAATAATTCCTGAGGTTGAGCTTTCACCCATTTTCCTTTTTTTAAACAAGAGAGTGAGTCAAACTTACCTCTTCATACTATCGTCTTGAAAAATTTGCCAGTTTTGAATTTTATTGTCCATTCCCTACCTCAGCACAGTTGTTTAGGGCAGGTGTCCTTTGCAGCCCTGAGTCCTTGTGAATGTTAAGAGAACATTAGCTGTGGGCTTAACGCCGCTCTTGCGGAAAACGGCCACAAGGCAGCAGAATTTCTACATTTCCAACTCTGGGTTTTTGGGCAGCAGAGCCTTCCTGGAAATCGTGTTAGTAGGCTGCAAATTAGAGTGGAATGTGCCAGAGCACATCCCCAAGAGCTTATATCTCCTTACTTCTTGTTTGTTTTATAAATTTAATTTTTATTAATTATCAGAGCAAACTTGATAAAAATATTTTGTTTCTCCTAGGTGTACAGAATCTGGTTCATTATATCAATGTATCTGTCATTTATCTTTGCATTCTTTACCGTGTAGGTTATTACAGAGTGTTGCCTAGACCTCTCTTGGTATTCCATAGGTGTTTTGTGATTATATATTTCATATGTATTAGTACATGTCTGTTAACCCTCATATCCTAATTCACACATTCCTTACACTTTTCCATTGGTTAAACATAATTTTTTTTTTCTTAATCCATGCTTTTCCTTCTCTTGGAAATAAGTTCATGAGTATCAACTTTTAGGTAACACCTAGAAGTGATGTCATAGGATATCTGTCTTTCACTTTCTTTCTTTAATTTGAGTGATTATCTCTAGGTCCTTATATGGTGGTGCAAACGGCACTGTTTCATTGTTTTCCATGGCTTATATTCCATTGTTTACATGGACCACTTCCTCTTTGTGCATTTTTCTGTTGATGGACATTTTGGTTTCTTCCAAGTCTTGGCTATGTTAAATATTCCTGCAGTGCAGGATTGCCAGCCTGTGTCTTTTCCATTCTGCTCTGCTCAGGTGATAGGCACATCAAAGGACCTACCAGATCACATGGTAGCTCAATTTTTACCCTTAAACGCACCTCCATTATGTTCTCACTACTGGCTGTTACCAGTTTACATCCCCCCCAGCAGCTGGAGGGTACACAGTTCTCTGAAACCCCTTCAGCATTTATTCTTTGTAGACTTTTTGCTGAAGAACATTCTGACGGCTGTGAGGTGAACATTTCTGTAATTGGATTTGCATGGCTTTATTCATTGCTGATGTTGCGCATTTTTCAATTCCCTTTTATTTTAAAGAGAAAAAAAAGAAAAGACAAAATGTGCGTAAAATATGCCTCTTGACATTGTCTTCTTGAAATGTTGACGTCTTTTGAATTTTCTGGTCGATTACGACCCCAGGACATTTTTTAGGCCCGGTGTCCTTTACAGTGCTGCACATATTTTGAATATTAAGTGACCATTACCTCTTGGTTTAAAGCTGCTGTTGTGTGAAACAGTCACAAGGCGGCAGCATTTCTCCTTTACCAAATCTGGTTACCAGGGCAACAGAGCCTTAATGGAAGTCCTGTTCTAGGTTGAAAATTAGAATGGGATGTGCCAGGAAAAATTCCTTTCAGTTTATGTCTCATTATTTCTTGTTCATATTTTTAATTTAATTTTTATTTTTTATCGCAGCAAATTTGATTACAATGTTTTTTTTTTTTTTGTTCTAGGTGTGCAAGATGTGGTTCTTTCACACACATACATATATCTATTCTTCTTCGGAAACTTTTCCCAGGTAGGTTATGACACAATGTTGAGTAGTCTTCTCTTGGTATTCCGTAGGTCTTTGGTGATTATATATTTCACATGTGTTTCTATATCTATGTTAACCCCAATATCGTAATGTATCCAATCCTCACACCTTTCGATTTGGGGAACCATAAGTTTGTTCAATGAATCTGTGATTGCCTTTCTCTGTGGAAATATCTTCATTGTTATCAATTTTCAGGTAACACCTATAAGTGATATACGTTAGGTGTCTTTCGCTTTCTCACTTACTACAAGTTGCATGGTTACCTCTAGACTCATCTATGGTGCTGCAAATGGCATTGTTTCATTTTTTTCCCGAGCTAATATTCCATCTCTACATGTAACAGTTCCTCTTTGTCCACTCATCTGTTGATGGACTTTTGGTTGCTTCCATGTCTTGGCTATTGTAATACTGCTGCAGTGCAGATTTGCCTGCCTGTGTCTTTCCAATTCTGTCTTCTTATGTTATAGGCCCAGGAGTGGGCCTGCTGGATCATATAGTAGCTCAATATTTACCTTTTAAAGGCACCTCCACCCTGTTCCCATTAGTGACTCTTACCAGGTTACGTCCCACTTCAAATTAAGGGTATGCATTTCTCCACAACCTCTTCAGCATTGATCGTTTGTAGTTTCTTTCCTGATGGTTATTCTGAATGGTGTGAGCTGATACCTCTGTGTGGTTGGATTTGCATGTGTCTCATAATCCTTTGAAATTGAGCTTTCAGGCATGTCCTTTAATTTTTCAAACGGTTATTACAGCTTAGTTCTTCAAATGGTTTTCTTGAAATATGTGCCACATTTTGAAATACTTTGGCCTTTACCTCCCGCAAGACATGATGAAGGCAGGTTTCCTTTACAGCCCTGCAGGACTTGTTCATATGAAGTGACAATTAGCATAGGTTTTAAAGCTGTTTTTTCAGGTAATGGCCAGAGGGTGGAGCATTTCATAATTCTATGAAACGTAACTGAACACACAATATATATTTTTTCTTTTAAATTTCCATTGTTACTTTTTTAAAGTACAATTATAATTGAAGTTCTTTGTAACAAGTGAAATTTAAAAAATTAAAGGAAAAGATAATATTTTACCACTTGCCATCCTTTCCCATTTACTGAAACGACCAGCATAATGTGTAGATTTCTCATTTTATCCAGGTGTTCTATACATCTGGAATATCATGCTTCTCACTGTAGAAAAACAGATTTAGCTCTCACACTTTTTATAGGCTACATAACAGTCCATAGAACAGAAGTACCAACTATTTCAGACTTAGCTTTTTGAGGGACACTCAGGTTACTTTCTGTTTTATTTTGTTGTTCTTTTTTGGGGGGGGGTAGGAGTTTATTATTTATTTATTTATTTTTGTTGTGTTGGGTCTGAGTTTCCGTGTGAGGGCTTTCTCTAGTTGTGGCAAGAGGGGGGCCACTCTTGATCTCGGTGCACGGGCCTCTCACTATTGTGGCCTCTCTTGTTGCAGAGCACAGGCTCCAGATGCGAGGGCTCACTGGTTGTGGCTTATGGGCCTAGTTGCTCCATGGCATGTGGGATCCTCCCAGACCAGGGCTCGAACCTGTGTCCCCTGCATTAGCAGGCAGATTCTAACCACCGCACCACCAGCGAAGCCCTCTATTTTGTTGTTCTGCTAGTTTGTTTTAACCCAAGAAAATATTTTTTTAAATACAAAAAAAACAAAATTAAGCTAGGGGTAAGGATTAGGGTTTAGGGTAAGGTTTAGGGTTAGGGTACGGGTTAGGATTATTGTACGGCTTAGAGTATGGTTTAGGGTTATGGTTATGGTACGGGTTAGTGTTAGGGTACAGTTTAGGGTATGGCTATGGTTTAGTGTTAGGGTACGGGTTAAGGTATGGGTTAGTGTTAGGGTATGGGTTAGGATTCAGGTACGGTTTACGTTCAGGGTTATGGTTAGGTTTAGTGTATGGGTTAGTGTTAGGTACGGGTTAGGGTTAGGTTTAGTGTTAAGGAAGGGGTACAGTTTAGGGTACAGGATAGGGAACAACAAAGGGTTAGGGTTAGGGTACGTGTTAGGGTACAGTTTAGTGTTAGTGTACGGGTTAGGATTAGGGTACGGTTTAGGGTAAGGTTTAGGGTTAGGGTTAGGGGACGGGTATGGTTTGGGGTACAGTTTAGGGTATGACCACGGGTTAGGAGTAGGGTAAGTGTTAGGGTACGGTTTAGTGTTAGTGTACAGGTTAGGATTATGGTACGGGATAGTGTAAGGGTTAGGGTTAGGGAATGGGTACGGATTAGGTTGCAGGTTAGGGTATGACAATGGGTTAAGGTTAGGGTACGTGTTAGTGTATGGGTTAGGATTAGGGTACGGGTTAGGTTATGGGTTAGTGTTAGGGGATGGGTTAGGATTAGGATACGGGTTATGGTACGGTTTAGGGAAAGGGTTAGGATACGGGGTAGGGTTAGGATAAAGTTTAGTGTATGGCTATGTGTTACTGTTAGGGTACATGTTAGCGTACGGGTTAGTGTTCGTGTACAGCTTAGGGTAAGGGTTAGGGTTAGGGAACGGGTACGGTCTCAGGTACAGGTTAGGGTACGGTAGCGGGATAGGGTTAGGGTACGTGTTAGGATGAGACTTCTTTGTAGTGCAGATTTGAATTTCCCGCTTGCTTGGTTGGCCAAAAAGTGTGTATGCATTTTATCCTGAATATACTCAGGAAAAAACGCATACGCCCTTTTTGGCCATGTGCATCGCTGCCAAACGATGTGCCAAACAGGAGGTTACAAGCACTGACTCTCCAAGTGGGGAGATTGTTAGTAAAGCGTCTGGAATGGCGAACCCGAGTACCAGAGGACGAATAATGAGATGCGTTTTAGAAACCTTGCCCGATCACACTGTGGACCATCCTCTGGGTTTCCCACGCATGTTTTAGCTGTAGGAAGAATCCCTTAAACCTGGAGGGTTGGGACCCATGGAATGGGTAGCACGCAGTACTACTTCAAAGGGTCTGCATTTGCTCACCGAACCTCACCAATCCTCACAGCCCCAAGTGTCCAGCCTTATGCCTCACTCAGCTGTGGGTGTAGATGTGGTAAATCCAGGTTTCATCACAAGCCTGAACGAGTTATTTAAGAATTTCTCTCTCTTTCACTGTCTTTGTGTTTTGATTTTGAAATTTGTTTTTATAATGGGGTTTAGCTGATTTGCACTGCTGTGTTTATGCCACTCGATGCACACTTGATTCTCTTACGGAGACATATAAATACATAGGTTTTAAGATTCTTACTAGTCAGATATATTCCTCTGCGGTGAATAGGGGGTGTTGAGTCCACTTCGTTGAACAAGGAGTATATCTTGTCTATTACTGGCTTATGGAACGGTATCTGTGCTCATTTCAATCTCTGGATTTATGCAGCACCCCAACTCACCTTTCCCCTTAAGCAAGCATAAGTTGGTTTTCTAAATGTGAGACTCTGTTCTGTTTTGTAATTCAGTTCATGTGTAGCCAAGTTTACATTCCCTCTATAAGTGTTATCTTATGACTAGTTTCTTTTTCTGTGTGACTTATTTCACTCAGAATCATCGAACCTAAATCCACTCATTATGCTGCTACGGGCCTGATGACATTGATTTCATTGCGGAGTGATATTCCATTGTATGTAAGTACCACAACTTCTTTATCCATTTTTCTCTTTCTGGGATATTTAAGTTGTTCCGTTGTCGAGGTTCTTGTAAACACAGCAGCCCTAAACTTTGGGGTGGCTGTGTCTTTTTGATTTTAATTTCCCTAAGCTATAGGACCATAAGTGGAAGTGCCCGAGTCTCTGTAGCTTTGTTTTTTAGATGTTTCAGGAAACACCATACACTTCTCCAGAGTGGCTGTTGGCCATTTACATCCCGCCCATCAGCATAACAAGGCTCCCAGTTCTCCATGGCCTGTCCTGCCTTTCTGGATTTTACACTTTTTTCAGATGGCCCATTTGACCGGTGGGAAGTGAGACTTCATTGTAGTGCAGATTTCCATTGCACGCTTCCTTGGTTGGCAAAAATGGCCGTATGCGTTTTTTCCTGGATATATTCAGGAAAAAACGCATATGCATTTTTTGGCCAAGTGCATCATTGTCGAAGTTCTGCCGCTTTTCATATGCTTTAAATGCAATTCCAATCTACCTCCTGAAATCTGTTTCCTGCAATTGTGCCTTGCTTTCAAGTCCTCTTCGCAGCCTTACCTCAATATATTTTTGGACGATACTTGTCCTTTATAAGTCTGCAAGTTCGTGAATTGCAGTGACCCTGAGCTCCTTTTTCCAACTCGCTTTTTTGTGAGCTGGACGCAAAACGGCAGGATTGCTTCAGGCCCTAATCTGGTTCCGGCGTGGCACGCTGAGCCTTTGGTTAATTCTTCTTCTTGGTGGGAAATTAGAGTGAAATGTGCCCGTCCAAACAACTACAGCTAGTCTCTCATTGGTTCTCCCTATTCCCGTTCATCCTCCGCAGAAATTGCAGAGTGTGCCAAACAGGAGGTTACAAGCACTGACTCTCCAAGTGGGGAGATTGTTAGTAAAGCGTCTGGAATGGCGAACCCGAGTACCAGAGGACGAATAATGAGATGCGTTTTAGAAACCTTGCCCGATCACACTGTGGACCATCCTCTGGGTTTCCCACGCATGTTTTAGCTGTAGGAAGAATCCCTTAAACCTGGAGAGTTGGGACCCATGGAATGGGTAGCACGCAGTACTACTTCAAAGGGTCTGCATTTGCTCACCGAACCTCACCAATTCTCTCAGCCCCAAGTGTCCAGCCTTATGTCTCACCCAGCTGTGGGTGTAGATGTGGTAAATCCAGGTTTCATCACAAGCCTGAACGAATTATTTAAGAATTTCTCTCTCTTTCACTGTCTTTCTGTTTTGTTTTTGAAGTTTATTTTTATAATGGGGTTGAGCTAATTTTCACGGCTGTGTTTATGCATCTGTACACACACTTGATTCTCTTACGGAGACATATAAATACATAGGTTTTAAGATTCTTACTAGTCAGATATATTCCTCTGCGGTGAATAGGGGGTGTTGAGTCCACTTCGCTGAGCAAGGAGTAGGTCTTGTCTATTACATATTTGGCTTATGGAACGGTATCTGTGCTCATTTCAATCTCTGGATTTATGCAGCACCCCAACTCACCTTTCCCCTTAAGCAAACATGTTTGTTTTCTAAATGTGAGACTCTGTTCTGTTTTGTAATTCAGTTCATGTGTAGCCAAGTTTACATTCCCACTATAAGTGATATCTTATGATAAGTTTCTTTATCTGTGTGACTTATTTCCTTAGAATCATCGTACCAAATCCACTCATTATGATGCTACGGGCCTGATGATATTGATTTCATTGCTGAGTGATATTCCATTGTACATAAGTACCACAACTTCTTTATCCATTTTCCTCTTTCTGGGATATTTAAATTGTACCGTAGTCGAGGTTCTTGTAAACACAGCAGCCCTAAACTTTGGGGTGGCTGTGTCTTGTTGATTTTAATTTTCCTAAGCTATAGGACCATAAGTGGAAGCAACCTAGGCTCTGTAGCTTTGTTTTTTAGAGGTTTCAGGAAACACCATACACTTCTCCAGAGTGGCTGTTGGCCATTTACATCCCGCCCATCAGCATAACAAGGCTCCCAGTTCTCCATGGCCTGTCCTGACTTTCTGGTTTTTACACTTTTTTCAGATGGCCCTTTTGACCGGTGGGAAGTTAGACTTCATTGTAGTGCAGATCTCCGTTGCAGGCTTGCTTATTTGGACAAAAAGAGCGTATGCGTTTTTTCCTGCATGTATTCAGGAAAAAAACGCATACGCCCTTTTTGGCCAAGTGCATCATTGTCAAAGTTCTGCCGCTTTTCATATGCTTTAAATGCAGTTTCCATCTACCTCCTGAAATATATTTCCTGCAATTGTGCCATGCTTTCAAGTCCTCTTCGCAGCCTTACCTCAATATATTTTTGGACGATAGCTGTCATTTATAACTCTGCAGGTTTATGAATTACAGTGCCCCTGAGGTCCTTTCTTCAACTCGCTTTCTTGTGGGCTGGCCACAGAACTGCAGGATTGCTTCAGGCCCTAATCTTGTTTCATCACGGCACGCTGAGCCTTTTGTTAATTCCTCTTCCTGGTGGGAAATTAGAGTGAAATGTGACCGTCCAAACACCTACAGCTAGTCTCTCATTGGTTCTCCCTATTCCCGTTCAACCTCCACAGAAATTGCTAACTGTGCCAAACAGGAGTTTTAAGGCACTGACTCTCCACATGGGGAGATTTTTAGTAAAGCGTCTGGAATGGCGAACCCGTGTACCAGGGAACAAAAAATGAGATGGGTTGTAGAAACGTTGCCCGATCACATGGTGTATAATCCTCTGGGTTTCCCATGCATGTTTTAGCTGTAGGAAGAATCCCTTAAACCAGGAGAGTTGGGACCCAGGGAATGGGTAGCATACAGTATTACTTCAAAGGGTCTGCATTTGCTCACCGAACCTCACCAATCCTCTCAGCCCCAAATGTCCTGCCTTATGTCTCACCCAGCTGTGGGTGTAGATGTGGTAAATCCAAGTTTCATCACAAGCCCTGAACGAATTATTTAAGAACTTTCTCTCCTTCACTGTCTTTGTTTTTGAAATTTATTTTAATAATGGGGTTTAGTTGATTTTTCACGGCTGTGTATACTGCTCTACACACACTTGATTCTCTTACGGAGACATATAGATACATATGTTTTAATATTCTTATTGTCAGATATATTCCTCTGCGGTGAATAGGTGGTGTTGAGTCTAATTCGTTGAGCAAGGAGTATATCTTGTCTATTATATATTTGGCTTATGGAATAGTATCTGTGCTAATTTCAATCTCTGGTTTTACGCAGCACCCCAACTCACCATTCCCCTTAAGAAAGCATAAGTTTGTTTTCTAAATGTGAGACTCTGTTCTGTTTTGTAATTCAGTTCATGTGTAGCCAAGTTTACATTCCCTCTATAAGTGATATCTTATGATAAGTTTCTTTTTCTGTGTGACTTATTTCCTTTGAATCATCATACCTAAATCCATTCATTATGCTTGTACGGGCCTGACGACATTGATTTCATTGTTGAGTGATATTCCATTGTACGTAAGTACGAAAACTTCTTTATCCATTTCTCTCTTTCAAGGATATTTAATTTGTACCATAGTCGAGGCTCTTGTAAACAGAGCAGCCCTAAACTTTGCGGTGGTTGTTTCTTGTTATTTTAATTTTCCTGAGCTATAGTGCTATAAGTGGGTTTAGGGTTAGGGTTAAGTTTAGGGTTAGGGAACGGGTATGGCTTAGGATGCGACAATGGTTTAGGGAGAGCGAAAGTGTTAGGGTACAGGTCAGTGTTAGTGTACCGTTTAGGATTAGGGTAAGTGTTAGGGTAATGCTTCGGGTTAGGGTTACGGTTAGGGAACGGGGACGGTTTAGGGTACAGTTTAGGGTACGACAACGGTTTAAGGATGGCGTACATGTAAGGGTAAGATTTAGTGTTAGCGTACGGGTTAGGATTAGGGGACGGGTGAGGGTAAGGCTTCAGGTAAGGGTTAGGGTTAGGGTTAGGGGAGAGGGACAGTTTAGGGTACAGGTTAGGGTGCGACAATGGTTTAGGATGAGCGTATGTGTTAGGGTACGGGTTAGTGTTAGCGTATGGGCTAGGATTAGGTGACGGGTTAGAGTAAGGATTCGGGTAAGGGTTAGGGTTAGGGTTAAGGGACGGAGACGGTATAGGGTACAGGTTAGGGTACGACAACGGTTTAGGGTGAGCATACGTGAGAGGGCACGGGTTAGTGTTAGCATACGGGTTAGGATTAGGAGAGGGGTTAGGGTAAGGCTTTGGGTAAGGGTTAGGGTTAGGGTTAGGGGACGATTTAGGGTACAGGTTAGGGTACGACAATGGTATAGTGTGATCGTAAGTGTGAGGGCACGGGTTAGTGTCAGCGTACGGGTTAGGATTAGGGGACGGGTTAGGGTAAGGCTTCAGGTAAGGGATAGGGTTAGGGTTAGGGATAGGGGACAGGGACGGTTTAGGGTACAGGTTAGGGTAAGACAATGGTATAGGGTGAGAGAACGTGTGAGGGCACGGGTTAGTGTTAGCGTACGGGTTAGGATTAGGGGACGGGTTAGGGGAGGGGTTAGGGGACGGGTTAGGGTTAGGGGACGGGGACGGTTTAGGGGACAGGTTAGGGTTAGGGGACGGGGACGGTTTAGGGGACAGGTTAGGGTACGACAGTGGTTGAGGGTGAGCGTATGTGTGAATGCATGGGTTAGTGTTACCGTACGGGTTAGGATTAGGGGACGGGTTAGGGTAAGGCTTTGGGTAAGGGTTAGGGTTAGGGTTAGAGGACGGGGACGGCTTAGAGGACAGGTTAGGGTACGACAACGGCTTAGGGTGAGCGTACGTGTGAGGGCACGGGTTAGTGTTAGCATACGGGTTAGGATTAGGGGACAGGTGAGGGTAGGTCTTCGGGGAAGGGTTAGGGTTAGGGTTCGGGCTAGGGTTAGGGTTAGGGGACGGGGATGGTTTAGGGTCCAGGTGAGGGTACAACAACGCTTTATGGTGAGCGTACGTGTGAAGGCACGGGTTAGTGTTAGCGTACGGTTTAGGATTAGGGGACGAGTGAAGGTAAGGCTTCGGGGAAGGGTTAGGGTTAGGGTTCGGGCTCGGGTTAGGGTTAGGGTTAGGGGACGGGGACGGTTTCGGGTCCAGGTGAGGGTACGACAACGCTTTAGGGTGAGCATACGTGTCAGAACACGGGTTAGTGTGAGCCAACGGGTTAGGATTAGGGGACGGGTGAGGGTCAGGCTTCGGGGAAGGGTTAGGGTTAGGGTTCGGGCTAGCGTTAGGGTTACGGGACGGGGACGGTTTAGGGTCCAGGTGAGGGTACGACTATGCTTTAGTTTGAGCGTATGTGTGAGGGCACGGGTTAGTGTTAGTGTACGGTTTAGGATTACGGGACTTGTGAGGGTAAGGCTTCGGGGAAGGTTGAGGGTTAGGGTTTTGGCTAGGGTTAGAGTTAGGGTACGGGGACGGTTTAGGTTCCAGGTGAGGGTACGACAACACTTTAGGGTGAGCGTACATGTGAGGGCGCGGGTTAGTGTTAGCGTACGGGTTAAGATTAGGGGCCGGGTGACGGTAAGGCTTCGGGGAAGGGTTAGGGTTAGGGTTCTGGATAGGGTTAGGGTTAGGGGACGGGGACGGTTTAGGGTCCAGGTGAGGATACCAAAACGGTTTAGGGTGAGCGTACATGTGAGGGCACAGGATAGAGTTAGCGTACAGGTTAGGATTACGGGACGGGTGAGTGTAAGGCTTCGGGGAAGGGTTGGGGTTAGGGTTTGGGCTAGGGATAGGGTTGGGGACAGGGACGGTTTAGGGGCCAGGTGAGGGTACGACAACGCTTTAGGGTGAGCGTACGTGTGAGGGCATGGGTTAGTGTTAGCCGAACGGTTAGGATTAGGGGACGGGTGAGGGTAAGGCTTCGGGGAAGGGTTAGGGTTAGGGTTTGGGCTAGCATTAAGGTTAGTGACGGGGAAGGTTTAGGGTCCAGGTGAGGGTACGACAACGCTTTAGGGTGAACGTACATGTGAGAGCGCGGGTTAGTGTTAGCGTAAGGGGTAGGATTAGGGGACGGGTTAGGGTCAGGCCTCGGGGAAGTGTTAGTGTTAGGTTTTGGGCTAGGGTTAGGGTTAGGGGGCGGCGACGGTTTAGGGTCCATGTGAGGGTACGACAACGCTTTAGGGGGAGCGTACGTGTGAGGGCACGGGTTAGTGTTAGCATACGGGTTAGGATTAAGGGACGGGTGAGGGTCAGGCTTCGGGGAAGTGTTAGGGTTAGGGGACGGGACGGTTTAGCGTTTGGTGATGGTACGACAACGCTTTAGGGGGAGCGTAGTTGTGAGGGCACGGGTTAGTGTTACCGTACGGGTTAGGATTAGGGGACAGGTGAGGGTCAGGTTTCGAGGAAGGGTTTGGGTTAGGGTTCGGGCTAGGGTTAGGGTTAGGGGACGGGGACGGTTTAGGGTCCAGTTGAGGGTACGACAACGCTTTAGGGGGAGCGTAAGTGTGAGGTCGCGGGTTAGTGTTAGCGTACGGGTTAGGATTAAGGGACGGGTGAGGGTCAGGCTTCGGTGAAGGATTAGGGTTAGCGTTCGGGCTAGGGTTTGGGTTAGGGGACGGGGACGGTTTAGGGTCCAGGTGAGCGTACGACAACGCTTTAGGGGGAGCGTACGTGTGAGGGCGTGGGTAAGTGTTAGCGTACGGGTTAGGATTATGGGACGGATGAGGGTCAGGCTTCGGTGAAGGGTTAGGGTTAGGGTTCGGGCTAGGGTTTGGGTTAGGGGACGGGGACGGTTTAGGGTCCAGTTGAGGGTACGACAATGCATTAGGGAGAGTATACGTGTGAGGGCCTGGGTTAGTGTTAGCGTACGGGTTAGGATTAGGGGACGGGTGAGGGTCAGGCCTCGGGGAAGGGTTAGGGTTAGGGTTCGGGCTAGGGTTAGGGGACGGGGACGGTTTAGTGTCCAGGTGAGGGTACGACAGCGCTTTAGGGGTAGCGTACGTGTGAGGGCGCGGGATAGTGTTAACGTACGGGTTAGGATTAGGGGACGGGTGAGGGTCAGGCTTCGGGGAAGGGTTAGGATTAGGGGACGAGGACGGTTTAGCGTCCAGGTGAGGGTACGACAACGCTTTAGGGGGAGCATACGTGTGAGGGCGCGGGTTAGTGTTAGCGTACGGGTTAGGATTAGGGGACGGTTGAGGGTCAGGCTTCAGGGAAGGGTTAGGGTTAGGGTTCGGGCTAGGGTTAGGGTTAGGGGACGGGGACGGTTTAGATTCCTGGTGAGGGTACGACAACGCTTTAGGGGGAGCGTTCCTGTGAGGGCACGGGTTAGTGTTGACCTATGGGTTAGGATTAGGGGACGGGTGAGAGTCAGGGTTTGGGGAAAGATTAGGGTTAGGGTCCGGGCTAGGGTTAGCGTTAGGGGACGGGGACGGATTAGGGTCCAGGTGAGGGTACGACAACGCTTTAGGGGGAGCGTACGTGTGAGGGCGGGGGTTAGTGTTAGCGAACGGGTTAGGATTAGGGGACGGGTGAGGGTCAGGCTTCGGTAAGAGTTAGGGTAAGGGTTCGGGCTAGGGTTAGGGTTAGGGGACAGGGACGGTTTAGGGTCCAGGTGAGGGTACGACAACGCTTTATGGGGAGCGTAGCTGTGAGGGCGCGGGTTAGTGTTAGCGTACGTGTTAGGATTAGGGGACGGGTGAGGGTCAGGCTTCGGGGAAAGGTTAGGGTTAGGGTTCGGGCTAAGGTTAGGGTTAGGGGAAGGGGACGGTTTAGGGTCCAGGTGAGGGTACGACAATGCTTTAGGGGAAGCGTACGTGTGAGGGCACAGCTTAGTGTTAGAGTACAGGTTAGGATTAGGGGACGGGTGAGGGTCAGACTTCGGGGAAGGTTTAGGGTTAGGGTTCGGTCTAGGGTTAGGGTTAGGGGACGGGGACGGTTTAGGGTCCAGGTGAGGGTACGACAACGCTTCAGGGGGAGCGTACGTGTGAGGTCGCGGGTTACTGTTAGCGTACGGGTTAGGATTAGGGGACGGGTGAGGGTCAGGCTTCGGGGAAGTGTTAAGGTTAGCGTTTGGGGTACGGTTAGGGTTAGGGGACGGGGACGGTTTAGGGTCCAGGGGAGGGTACGACAACGCTTTAGGGGGAGCATACGTGTGAGGGCGTGGGTTAGCGTTAGCGTACGGTTTAGGATTAGGGGACGGGTGAGGGTCAGGCTTCGGGGAAGGGTTAGGGTTAGGGTTCGGGCTAGGGTTAGGGTTAGGGGATGGGGACGGTTTAGGGTCCAGGGGAGGGTACGACAACGCTTTAGGGTGAGCGTACGTGTGAGGGCGCGGGTTAGTGTTAGCGTACGGTTTAGGATTAGGGGACGGGTGAGGGTCCGGCTTCGGGGAAGTGTTAGGGTTAGGGTTCGGTCTAGGGTTAGGGTTAGGGGACGGGGACGGTTTAGGGTCCAGGGGAGGGTACGACAACGCTTTAGGGGGAGTGTACGCGTGAGTGCGCGGGTTAGTGTTAGCGTACGGGTGAGGATTAGGGGATTGGTGAGGGTCAGGCTTCGGGGAAGGGTTAGGGTTAGGGTTCGGGCTAGGGTTAGGGTTAGGGGACAGGGACGGTTTAGGGTCCAGGGGAGGGTACGACAACACTTTAGGGGGAGCGTACGCGTGAGGGTGCGGTTTAGTGTTAGCGTACGGGTTAGGATTAGGGGACGGGTGAGGGTCAGGCTTCGGGGAAGTTTTAGGGTTAGGGTTCGGGCTAGGGTTAGGGTTAGGGGACAGGGACGGTTTAGGGTCCAGGAGAGGGTACGACAATGCTTTAAGGGGAGCGTACGTGTGAGGGCGCGGGTTAGTGTTAGCGTACGTGTTAGGATTAGGGGACGGGTGAGGGTCAGGCTTCGGGGGAGGGTTAGGGTTAGGGTTCGGGCTAGGGTTAGGGTTAGGGGACGGGGACGGTTTAGGGTCCAGGGGAGGGTACGACAACGCTTTAGGGGGAGCGTACGTGTGAGGGCGTGGGTAAGTGTTAGCGTACGGGTTAGGATTATGGGACGGGTGAGGGTCAGGCTTCGGTGAAGGGTTAGAGTTAGGGTTCGGGCTAGGGTTTGGATTAGGGGACGGGGACGGTTTAGGGTCCAGTTGAGGGTACGACAATGCGTTAGGGGGAGTATACGTGTGAGGGCCCATGTTAGTGTTAGCGTACGGGTTAGGATTAGGGGACGGGTGAGGGTCAGGCTTCGGGGAAGGGTTAGGGTTAGGGTTCGGGCTAGGGTTAGGGGACGGGGATGGTTTAGGTCCTAGGTGAGGGTACGACAACGCTTTAGGGGGAGCATACGTGTGAGGGCGCGGGTTTGTGTTAGCGTACGGGTTAGGATTAGGGGACGGGTGAGGGTCAGGCTTCGGGGAAGGGTTAGGGTTAGGGTTCGGGCTAGGGTTAGGGTTAGGGGACAGGGACGGTTTAGGGTCCAGGTGAGGGTACGACAACGCTTTAGGAGGAGCGTACGTGTGAGGGCACGTGTTAGTGTTAGCGTACGGGTTAGGATTAGGGGACGGGTGAGGGTCAGGCTTCGGGGAAGTGTTAGGGTTAGGGTTCGGGCTAGGGCTAGGGTTAGGGGATGGGGACGGTTTAGGGTCCAGGTGAGGGTACGACAGCGCTTTAGGGGTAGCGTTCGTGTGAGGGCGCCGGATAGTGTTAACGTACGGGTTAGGATTAGGGGACGGGTGAGGGTCAGGCTTCGGAGAAGGGTTAGGATTAGGGAGGGGGACGGTTTAGCGTCCAAGTGAGGGTACGACAACGCTTTAGGGGGAGCATACGTGTGAGGGCGCGGGTTAGTGTCAGCGTACGGGTTAGGATTAGGGGACGGGTGAGGGTCAGGCTTCAGGGAAGTGTTAGGGTTAGGGTTCGGGCTAGGGTTAGGGTTAGGGGACGGGGACGGTTTAGGGTCCAGGTGAGGGTACGACAACGCTTTAGGGGGAGCGTACCTGTGAGGGCACGGGTTAGTGTTGCCCTATGGGTTAGGATTAGCGGACGGGTGAGAGTCAGGATTTGGGGAAAGATTAGGGTTAGGGTTCGGGCTAGGGTTAGCGTTAGGGGACGGGGACGGTTTAGGGTCCAGGTGAGGGTACGACAGCGCTTTAGGGGGAGCGTATGTGTGAGGGCGCGGGTTAGTGTTAGCGTACGTGTTAGGATTAGGTGACGTGTGAGGGTCAGGCTTCGGGGAAGGGTTAGGGTTAGGGTTTGGAATATGGTTAGGGCTAGGGGACGGGGACGGTTTAGGGTCCAGGTGAAGGTACGACAACGCTTTAGGAGGAGAGTACCTGTGAATGCGCGGGTTAGTGTTAGCGTACGGGTTAGAATTAGGGGACGGGTGAGGGTCAGGCTTCGGGTATGTGTTAGGGTTAGGGTTCTGGCTAGGGTTAGGGTTAGGGGATGGGGAAGGTTTAGGGTCCTGTTGAGGGTACGAGAAAGCTTTAGGGTGAGGGTACGTGTGAGGGCGCGGGTTAGTGTTAGCGTACGGTTTAGGATTAGGGGACGGGTGAGGGTAAGGCTTCGGGGAAGTGTTAGGGTTAGGGTTCGGGCTAGGGATACGGTTAGGGGACGGGGACGGTTTAGGGTCCAGGTGAGGGTACAACAACGCTTTAGGGGGAGCGTACGTGTGAGGGTGCGGGTTAGTGTTAGCGTACGGGTTAGGATTAGGGGCCTGGTGAGGGTCAGGCTTTGGGGAAGGGTTAGGGTTAGGGTTAGGGTTAGGGTTAGGGTTAGGGTTAGGGGACGGGGACGGTTTAGGGTCCAGGGGAGGGTATGACAACACTTTAGGGGGAGCATACGTCTGAGGGCGCGTGTTAGTGTTTGCATGTTGGTGAGGATTAGGGGACGGGTGAGGGTCAGGCTTCGCTGAAGGGTTAGGGTTAGGGTTCGGGCTAGGGTTAGGGTTAGGGGACGGGGACGGTTTAGGGTCCAGGGGAGGGTACGACAACGCTTTAGGGGGAGCGTACGCTTGAGGGCGCGGGTTAGTGTTACCGTACGGGTGAGGATTAGGGGACGGGTGAGGGTCAGGCTTCGGGGAAGGGATAGTGTTAGGTTTCGGGCTAGGGTTAGGGTTAGGGGATGGGGACGGTTTAGGGTCCAGGGGAGGGTACGACAACGCTTTAGGGGGAGCGTACGCGTGAGGGCGCGGGTTAGTGTTAGCGTACGGGTGAGGATTAGGGGACGGGTGAGTGTCAGGCTTCGGGGAAGGGTTAGGGTTAGGGTTCGGGCTAGGGTTAGGGTTAGGGGACGGGGACGGTTTAGGGTCCAGGGGAGGGTACGACAACGCTTTAGTGGGATCGTATGCGTGAGGGCACGGGTTAGTGTTAGCGTACAGGTGAGGAGTAGGGGATGGGTGAGGGTCAGGCTTCGGGGAAGGGTTAGGGTTAGGGTTCGGGCTATGGTTAGGGTTAGGGGACGGGGACTGTTTAGGGTCCAGGGGAGTGTACGACAACGCTTTAGGGGGAGCGTATGCGTAAGGGCGCAGGTTACTGTTAGCGTACGGGTTAGGATTAGGGGACGGGTGAGGGTCAGGCTTCGGGGAAGTGTTAGGTTTAGGGTTCGGGCTAGGGTTAGGGTTAGGGGACTGGGACGGTTTAGGGTCCAGGGGAGGGTACGACAACGCTTTAGGGGGAGTGTATATTTGAGGGTGCGGGTTAGTGTTAGCGTACGGGTTAGGATTAAGGGAGGGGTGAGGGTCAGGTTTCGGTGAAGGGTTAGGGTTAGGGTTCGGGCTAGGGTTAGTGTTAGGGGACGGGGACGGTTTAGGGTCCAGGGGAGGGTACGACAATGCTTTAGGGGGAGCGTACGTGTGAGGGCGCGGTTTAGTGTTAGCGTACGGGTTAGGATTAGGGAACGGGTGAGGGTCAGGTTTTGGGGAAGGGTTAGGGTTAGGGTTCAGGCTAGGGTTAGGGTTAGGGGACGGGGACGGTTTAGGGTCCAGGGGAGGGTACGACAACGCTTTAGGGGGAGCGTACGTGTGAGGGCGTGGGTTAGTGTTAGCTTACGGGTTAGATTTAGGGGACGGGTGTGTGTCAGGCTCCGGGGAAGGGTTAGGGTTAGGGTTCGGCCTAGGGTTAGGGTTAGGGGACGGGGACGGTTTAGCGTCCAGGGGAGGTTACGACAACGCTTTAGGCGGAGCGAACGTGTGAGGGCGCGAGTTAGGGTTAACGTACGGATTAGGATTAGGGGACGGGTGAGGGTCAGGCTTTGGGGAAGGGTTAGGGTTAGGGTTTGGGCTAAGGTTAGGGTTAGGGGACGGGGACGGTTTAGGGTCCAGGTGAGGGTACCACAACGCTTTAGTGGGAGCGTACATTTGAGGGCGGGGTTTAGTGTTAGCGTACGGCTTAGGATTAGGGGACGGGTGAGGGTCAGGCTTCGGGGAAGGTTTAGGGTTAGGGTTCGGGCTACGGTTAGGGTGAGGGAATGGGGACGGTTTAGGGTCCTGGTGAGGGTACGACAACGCTTTAGGGGGAGCGTACGTGTGAGGGCACGGGTTAGTGTTAGCGTACGGGTTAGTATTAGGGGACGGGTGAGGGTCAGGCTTCGGGGAAGGGTTAGGGTTAGGGTTTGGAATATGGTTAGGGCTAGGGGACGGGGACGGTTTAGGGTCCAGGTGAAGGTACGACAACGCTTTAGGAGGAGAGTACCTGTGAATGCGCGGGTTAGTGTTAGCGTACGGGTTAGAATTAGGGGACGGGTGAGGGTCTGGCTTCGGGGAATGGTTAGAGTTAGGGTTCGGGCTAGGATTAGGGTTAGGGGACGGGGACGGTTTAGGGTCCAGGGGAAGGTACGACAATGCTTTATGGGGAGCGTACGTGTGAGGGCGCGGGTTAGTGTTAGCGTACGGGTTAGGATTAGGGTACGGTTGAGGGTCAGGCTTCGGGGAAGGGTTAGGGTTAGGGTTCGGGCTAGGGTTAGGGTTAGGGGACGGGGACGGATTAGGTTCCAGGGGAGGGTACGACAACACTTTAGGGGGAGCGTACGTGTGGGGGCGCGGGTTAGGGTTAGCGTACGAGTTAGGAATAGGGGACGGGTGTGGGTCAGGCTTCGGGGAAGGGCCAGGGTTAGGGTTCGGGTTCGGACTAGGGTTAGAGTTAGGGGACGGGGACGGTTTAGGTTCCAGGGGAGGGTATGACAACGATTTAGGTGGAGCGTACATGTGAGGGCACGGGTTAGTGTTAGCGTACGGGTTAAGATTAGGAGACGGGTGAGGGTCAGGCTACGGGGAACGGTTAGGGTTAGGGTTCGGCCTAGGGTTAGGGTTAGGGGACGGGGACGGTTTAGGGTCCAGGGGAGGGTACGACAACGCTATAGGGGGAGCGTACGTGTGAGGGCGCGGGTTAGTGTTAGAGTACGGGTTAGGATTAGGGGACGGGTGAGGGTCAGGCTTCGGGGAAGGGTTAGGGTTAGGGTTCGAGCTAGGGTTAGGGTTGGGGACGGGGACGGTTTAGGGTCTAGGGGAGTGTACGACAACGCTTTAGGGGGAGCATACGTGTGAGGGCGCGGGTTAGGGTTAGCGTACGGGTTAGGATTAGGGGACGGGTGTGGGTCAGGCTTCGGGGAAGTGTTAGGGTTAGGGTTCGGGCTAGGGTTAGGGTTAGGGGACGGGGACGGTTTAGGGTCCAGGTGAGGGTACCACAACGCTTTAGTGGGAGCGTACATTTGAGGGCGGGGTTTAGTGTTAGCGTATGGCTTAGTATTAGGGGACGGGTAAGGTTCAGGCCTCGGGGAAGGGTTAGGGTTAGGGTTCGGGCTAAGGTTAGTGTTAGGGAACGGGGACGGTTTAGGGTCCAGGTGAGGGTACGAAAACGCTTTAGGGGGAGCGTACGTGTGGGGGTGCGGGTTAGTGTTAACGTAAGGGTTAGGATTCTGGGACGGGTGAGGGTCAGGCTTCAGGGAAGGGTTAGGGTTAGGGTTCGAGCTAGGTTTAGGATTAGGGTTAGGGGACGGTTTAGGGTCCAGGGGAGGGTACGACAACGCTTTAGGGTGAGCGTACGTGTGAAGGCGCGGGTTAGTGTTAGTGTACGGGTTAGGATTAGGGGACGGGTGAGGGTCAGGCTTCGGGGAAGGGTTAGGCTTAGGGTTCGGGCTAGGGTTAGGGTTAGAGGACGGGGACGGTTTACGATGCAGGGGAGGGTACAACAACGCTTTAGGGGGAGCGTACGAATGAGGGCGCGGGTTAGTGTTAGCGTACGTGTGAGGATTAGGGGACGAGTGAGGGTCAGACTTCAGGGAAGGGTTAGGGTTAGGATTCAGGCTAGGATTAGGGTTAGGGGACGGGGACGGTTTAGGGTCCAGGGGAGCGTACGACAACGCTTTAGGGGGAGCGTACGTGTGAGGGCGCGGGTTAGTGTTAGCGTACGGGTTAGGAATAGGGGACGGGTGAGGGTCAGGCTTCGGGGAAGGGTTAGGGTTAGGGTTCGGGCTAGGGTTAGGGTTAGGGGACGGGGAAGGTTTAGGGTCCAGGGGAGGGTACGACAACGCTTTAGGGGGAGCGTACGTGTGAGGGCGCGAGTTAGGGTTAACGTACGGATTAGGATTAGGGGACGGGTGAGGGTCAGGCTTTGGGGAAGTGTTAGGGTTAGGGTTTGGGCTAAGGTTAGGGTTAGGGGACGGGGACGGTTTAGGGTCCAGGTGAGGGTACCACAACGCTTTAGTGGGAGCGTACATTTGAGGACGGGGTTTAGTGTTAGCGTACGGCTTAGGATTAGGGGACGGGTGAGGGTCAGGCTTCGGGGAAGGGTTAGGGTTAGGGTTCGGGCTACGGTTAGGGTTAGGGAATGGGGACGGTTTAGGGTCCTTGTGAGGGTACGACAACGCTTTAGGGGGAGCGTACGTGTGAGGGCGCGGGTTAGTGTTAGCGTACGGGTTAGTATTAGGGGACGGGTGAGGGTCAGGCTTCGGGGAAGGGTTGGGGTTAGGGTTTGGAATATGGTTAGGGCTAGGGGACGGGGACGGTTTAGGGTCCAGGTGAAGGTACGACAACGCTTTAGGAGGAGAGTACCTGTGAATGCGCGGGTTAGTGTTAGCGTACGGGTTAGAATTAGGGGACGGGTGAGGGTCAGGCTTCGGGTATGTGTTAGGGTTAGGGTTCTGGCTAGGGTTAGGGTTAGGGGATGGGGAAGGTTTAGGGTCCTGTTGAGGGTACGACAAAGCTTTAGGGTGAGGGTACGTGTGAGGGCGTGGGTTAGTGTTAGCGTACGGTTTAGGATTAGGGGACGGGTGAGGGTAAGGCTTCGGGGAAGTGTTAGGGTTACGGTTCGGGCTAGGGATACGGTTAGGGGACGGGGATGGTTTAGGGTCCAGGTGAGGGTACAACAACGCTTTAGGGGGAGCGTACGTGTGAGGGTGCGGGTTAGTGTTAGCGTACGGGTTAGAATTAGGGGCCTGGTGAGGGTCAGGCTTTGGGGAAGGGTTAGGGTTAGGGTTAGGTTTAGGGTTAGGGTTAGGGGACGGGGACGGTTTAGGGTCCAGGGGAGGGTATGACAACACTTTAGGGGGAGCATACGTCTGAGGGCACGTGTTAGTGTTTGCATGTTGGTGAGGATTAGGGGACGGGTGAGGGTCAGGCTTCGGGGAAGGGTTAGGGTTAGGGTTCAGGCTAGGGTTAGGGTTAGGGGACGGGGACGGTTTAGGGTCCAGGGGAGGGTACGACAATGCTTTAGGGGGAGCGTACGCTTGAGGGCGCGGGTTAGTGTTACCGTACGGGTGAGGATTAGGGGACGGGTGAGGGTCAGGCTTCGGGGAAGGGATAGTGTTAGGTTTCGGGCTAGGGTTAGGATTAGGTGATGGGGACGCTTTAGGGTCCAGGGGAGGGTACGACAACGCTTTAGGGGGAGCGTATGCGTAAGGGCGCAGGTTACTGTTAGCGTACGGGTTAGGATTAGGGGACGGGTGAGGGTCAGGCTTCGAGGAAGGGTTAGGGTTAGGTTTCGGGCTAGGGTTAGGGTTAGGGGACGGGGACGGTTTAGGGTCCAGGGGAGGGTACGACAACGTTTTAGGGGGAGCGTACGTGTGAGGGCGCGGGTTAGTGTTAGCGTACGGGTTAGGATTAGGTGACGGGTGAGGGTCAGGCTTCGGGGAAGGTTTAGGTTTAGGGTTCGGGCTAGGGTTAGGGTTAGGGGACTGGGACGGTTTAGGGTCCAGGGGAGGGTACGACAACGCTTTAGGGGGAACGTACATGTGAGGGCGCGGGTTAGTGTTAGCGTACGGGTTAGGATTAAGGGAAGGGTGAGGGTCAGGTTTCGGTGAAGGGTTAGGGTTAGGGTTCGAGCGAGGTTTAGTGTTAGGGGACGGGGACGGTTTAGGGTCCAGGGGAGGGTACGACAATGATTTAGGGGGAGCGTACGTGTGACGGCGCGGTTTAGTGTTAGCGTACGGGTTAGGATTAGGGGACGGGTGAGGGTCAGGTTTCGGGGAAGGGTTAGGGTTAGGGTTCAGGCTAGGGTTAGGGTTAGGGGATGGGGACGGTTTAGGGTCCAGGGGAGTGTACGACAACGCTTTAGGGGGAGCGTACGTGTGAGGGCGCGGGTTAGTGTTAGCGTACGGGTTAGATTTAGGGGACGGGTGTGGGTCAGGCTCCGGGGAAGGGTTAGGGTTAGGGTTCGGGCTAGGGTTAGGGTTAGGGGACGGGGACGGTTTAGGGTCCAGGGGAGGTTACGACAATGCTTTAGGGGGAGCGTACGTGTGAGGGTGCGGGTTAGTGTTAGCGTACGGGTTAGGATTAGGGGCCTGGTGAGGGTCAGGCTTTGGGGAAGGGTTAGGGTTAGGGTTAGGTTTAGGGTTAGGGTTAGGGGACGGGGACGGTTTAGGGTCCAGGGGAGGGTATGACAACACTTTAGGGGGAGCATACGTCTGAGGGCGCGTGTTAGTGTTTGCATGTTGGTGAGGATTAGGGGACGGGTGAGGGTCAGGCTTCGGGGAAGGGTTAGGGTTAGGGTTCAGGCTAGGGTTAGGGTTAGGGGACGGGGACAGTTTAGGGTCCAGGGGAGGGTACGACAACGCTTTAGGGGGAGCGTACGCTTGAGGGCGCGGGTTAGTGTTACCGTACGGGTGAGGATTAGGGGACGGGTGAGGGTCAGGCTTCGGGGAAGAGATAGTGTTAGGTTTCGGGCTAGGGTTAGGGTTAGGGGATGGGGACGCTTTAGGGTCCAGGTGAGGGTACGGCAACGCTTTATGGGGAGCGTACGTGTGAGGGCGCGAGTTAGTGTTAGCGTACGGGTGAGGATTAGGGGACGGGTGAGTGTCAGGCTTCGGGGAAGGGTTAGGGTTAGGGTTCGGGCTAGGGGTAGGGTTAGGGGACGGGGACGGTTTAGGGTCCAGGTGAGGGTACGACAATGCTTTAGGGGGAGCGTACGTGTGAGGGCGCAGTTTAGTGTTAGCGTACGGGTTAGGATTAGGGGACGGGTGAGGGTCAGGTTTCGGGGAAGGGTTAGGGTTAGGGTTCAGGCTAGGGTTAGGGTTAGGGGATGGGGACGGTTTAGGGTCCAGGGGAGGGTACGACAACGCTTTAGGGGGAGCGTACGTGTGAGGGCGCGGGTTAGTGTTAGCGTACGGGTTAGATTTAGGGGACGGGTGTGGGTCAGGCTCCGGGGAAGGGTTAGGGTTAGGGTTCGGGCTAGGGTTAGGGTTAGGGGATGAGGACGGTTTAGGGTCCAGGGGAGGTTACGACAACGCTTTAGGGGGAGCGTACGTGTGAGGGCGCAGGTTAGTGTTAGCGTACGGGTTAGGATTAGGGGACGGGTGAGGGTCAGGCTTCGGGGAAGTGTTAGGGTTAGGGTTCGGGCTAGGGTTAGGGTTAGGGGACGGGGGCGGTTTAGGGTCAGGGGAGGGTACGACAATGCTTTAGGGGGAGCGTACGCTTGAGGGCGCGTGTTAGTGTTACCGTACGGGTGAGGATTAGGGGACGGGTGTGGGTCATGCTTCGGGGAAGTGTTAGGGTTAGGGTTCGGGCTAGGGTTAGGGTTAGGGGACGGGGACGGTTTAGGGTCCAGGTGAGGGTACCACAACGCTTTAGTGGGAGCGTACATTTGAGGGTGGGGTTTGGTGTTAGCGTATGGCTTAGGATTAGGGGACGGGTAAGGTTCAGGCCTCGGGGAAGGGTTAGGGTTAGGGTTCGGGCTAAGGTTAGTGTTAGGGAACGGGGACGGTTTAGGGTCCAGGTGAGGGTACGAAAACGCTTTAGGGGGAGCGTACGTGTGGGGGCGCGGGTTAGTGTTAACGTAAGGGTTAGGATTCTGGGACGGGTGAGGGTCAGGCTTCGGGGAAGGGTTAGGGTTAGGGTTCGAGCTAGGTTTAGGGTTAGGGTTATGGGACGGTTTAGGGTCCAGGGGAGGGTACGACAATGCTTTAGGGTGAGCGTACGTGTGAAGGCGCGGGTTAGTGTTAGTGTACGGGTTAGGATTAGGGGACGGGTGAGGGTCAGGCTTCGGGGAAGGGTTAGGCTTAGGGTTCGGGCTAGGGTTAGGGTTAGAGGACGGGGACGGTTTAGGGTGCAGGGGAGGGTACGACAACGCTTTAGGGGGAGCGTACGAATGAGGGCGCGGGTTAGTGTTAGCGTACGTGTGAGGATTAGGGGACGAGTGAGGGTCAGACTTCAGGGAAGGGTTAGGGTTAGGATTCAGGCTAGGGTTAGGGTTAGGGGACGGGGACGGTTTAGGGTCCAGGGGAGCGTACGACAACGCTTTAGGGGGAGCGTACGTGTGAGGGCGCGAGTTAGTGTTAGCGTACGGGTTAGGATTAGGGGACGGGTGAGGGTCAGGCTTCGGGGAAGTGTTAGGGTTAGTGTTCGGGCTAGGGTTAGGGTTAGGGGACGGGGACGATTTAGGGTCCAGGGGAGGGTACGACAACGCTTTAGGGGGAGCGTACGTGTGAGGGCGCGAGTTAGGGTTAACGTACGGATTAGGATTAGGGGACGGGTGAGGGTCAGGTTTTGGGGAAGGGTTAGGGTTAGGGTTCGGGCTAGGGTTAGGGTTAGGGGACGGGGATGGTTTAGGGTCCAGGGGAGTGTACGACAACGCTTTAGGGGGAGCATACGCGTGAGGGCGCGGGTTAGTGTTAGCGTACGGGTGAGGATTAGGGGACGGGTGAGGGTCAGGCTTCGGGGAAGGGTTAGAGTTAAGGTTCGGGCTAGGGTTAGGGTTAGGGGACGGGAACGGTTTAGGGTCCAGGGGAGGGTACGACAACGCTTTAGGGGGAGCGTACGCGTGAGGGCACGGGTTAGTGTTAGCGTACGGGTGAGGAGTAGGGGACGGGTGAGTGTCAGGCTTCGGGGAAGGGTTAGGGTTAGGTTTCGGGCTAGGGTTAGGGTTAGGGGACTGGGATGGTTTAGGGTCCAGGGGAGTGTACGACAACGCTTTCGGGGGAGCGTATGCGTAAGGGCGTGGGTTAGTGTTATCGTACGGGTGAGGATTAGGGGACGGGTGAGGGTCAGGCTTCGGGGAAGGGTTAGGGTTAGGGTTCGGGCTAGGGTTAGGGTTAGGGGACGGGGACGGTTTAGGGTCCAGGGGAGGGTACAACATCGCTTTAGGGGGAGCGTACGTGTGAGGGCGCGGGTTAGTGTTAGCGTACGGGTTAGGATTAGGGGACGAGTGAGGGTCAGGCTTCGGGGAAGGGTTAGGGTTAGGGTTCGGGCTAGGGTTAGGGTTAGGGGACTGGGACGGTTTAGGGTCCAGGGGAGGGTACGACAACGCTTTAAGGGAAGCGTACGTGTGAGGGCGCGGGTTAGTGTTAGCGTACGGGTTAGGATTAGGGGACGGGTGAGGGTCAGGCTTCGGGGAAGGGTTAGGGTTAGGGTTCGGGCTAGGGTTAGGGTTAGGGGACGGGGACGGTTTAGGGTCAGGGGAGTGTACGACAACGCTTTACGGGGAGCGTACGTGTGAGGGCGCGGGTTAGTGTTAGCGTACGGGTTAGGATTAGGGGACGGGTGAGGGTCAGGCTTCGGGGAAGGGTTAGGGTTAGGGTTCGGGTTTGGACTAGGGTTAGGGTCAGGGGACGGGGACGGTTTCTGTTCCAGGGGAGGGTATGACAACGATTTAGGTGGAGCGTACATGTGAGGGCGCGGGTTAGTGTTAGCGTACGGGTTAGGAATAGGGAACGGGTGAGGGTCAGGCTACGGGGAACGGTTAGGGTTAGGGTTCGGGCTAGGGTTAGGGTTAGGGGACGGGGACGGTTTAGGGTCCAGGTGAGGGTACGACAAAGCTTTAGGGGGAGCGTACGTGTGAGGGCGCGGGTTAGTGTTAGCGTACGGGTTAGGATTAGGGGACGGGTGAGGGTCAGGCTTCGGGGAAGGGTTAGGGTTAGGGTTCGGCCTAGGGTTAGGGTTAGGGGACGGGGACGGTTTAGGGTCCAGGGGAGGGTACGACAACGCTATAGGGGGAGCGTACGTGTGAGGGCGCGGGTTAGTGTTAGAGTACGGGTTAGGATTAGGGGACGGGTGAGGGTCAGGCTTCGGGGAAGGGTTAGGGTTAGGGTTCGGGCTAGGGTTAGGGTTAGGGGACGGGGACGGTTTAGGGTCCAGGGGAGTGTACGACAATGCTTTAGGGGGATCATACGTGTGAGGGCGCGGGTTAGGG